>NW_027552677.1:0-64370 GCF_045843805.1 Urocitellus parryii | reverse complement strand
GTCTCTGCTTGTGGCTACTTCAATAACACACAAACCATAGCGATAGAACTTGGAACTACATTATTGTGCCATGTTTCAAAGAGCTAGCACAAACCGTGTTTGATTTAGAGTTCCAACTACATGTATCCATATAGGAGAAAACAGAGTGAAACCTAAACATGAAAACGGTTACTGCAAAGGAACGGTTTAACCTAGAAGAACGAAGTTTGGTGATCCAAGTGGGATTGGTGTACTGATCATTACCTGCAAGTATCATCAAGATTGGGTGAAAAAATGTTTGCCGAGATTTCAGGAAATTCGTAGTATTTTGGAAGCTTGACAACGCCTTTCAATGAAAGTGATTCTCGTCAGTCTCTGCATGGGGCTACTTCAATAGCACACAAACCATAGCGATAGAAGTTGGAACTATATTATTGTGCCAAGTTTCAAAGAGCTAGCACAAACCGTGTTTGATTTAGAGTTCCAACTACATGTATCCATATGGGAGAAAACAGGGTGAAACCTAAACATGAAAACGGTTACTGCAAAGGAAGGGTTTAACCTAGAAGAACGAAATTTGGTGAGCCAAGTGGGATTGGTGTACTGATCACTAAATGGAAGTATCATCAAGATTGGGTGAAAAAATGTTTGCTGAGATTTCAGGAAACTCGTAGTTTTTTAAGCTTGGCAACCCCTTTTAATGAAAGTGATTCTCGTCAGTCTCTGCTTGGGGCTACTTCAATAACACACAAACTATAGTGATAGAACTTGGAACTACATTATTGTGCCAAGTTTCAAAGAGCTAGCACAAACCGTGTTTGATTTAGAGTTCCAACTACATGTATCCATATAGGAGAAAACAGAGTGAAACCTAAACATGAAAACGGTTACTGCAAAGGAACGGTTTAACCTAGAAGAATGAAATTTGGTGAGCCAAGTGGGATTGGTGTACTGATCACTAAATGGAAGTATCATCAAGATTGGGTGAAAAAATGTTTGCTGAGATTTCAGGAAACTCGTAGTTTTTTGGAAGCGTGGCAACCCCTTTTAATGAAAGGGATTCTCGTCAGTCTCTGCTTGGGGCTACTTCAATAGCACACAAACCATAGCGATAGAAGTTGGAACTACATTATTGTGCCATGTTTCAAAGAGCTAGCACAAACCGTGTTTGATTTAGAGTTCCAACTACATGTATCCATATAGGAGAAAACAGAGTGAAACCTAAACATGAAACCGGTTACTGCAAAGGAACGGTTTAACCTAGAAGAACGAAGTTTGGTGATCCAAGTGGGATTGGTGTACTGATCATTACCTGCAAGTATCATCAAGATTGGGTGAAAAAATGTTTGCTGAGATTTCAGGAAACTCGCAGTTTTTTGGAAGCCTGGCAACCCCTTTCAATGAAGTGATACTCTTCAGTCTCTGCTTGGGGCTACTTCAATAGCACACAAACCATATCGATAGAACTTGGCACTACATTATTGTGCCAAGTTTCAAAGAGCTAGCACAAACCGTGTTTGATTTAGAGTTCCAACTACATGTATCCATATAGGAGAAAACAGAGTGAAACCTAAACATGAAAACGGTTACTGCAAAGGAACGGTTTAACCTAGAAGAACGAAATTTAGTGAGCCAAGTGGGATTGGTGTACTGATCACTAAATGGAAGTATCATCAAGATTGGGTGAAAAAATGTTTGCTGAGATTTCAGGAAACTCGTAGTTTTTTAAGCTTGGCAACCCCTTTTAATGAAAGTGATTCTTGTCAGTCTCTGCTTGGGGCTACTTCAATAACACACAAACCATAGTGATAGAACTTGGAACTACATTATTGTGCCAAGTTTCAAAGAGCTAGCACAAACCGTGTTTGATTTAGAGTTCCAACTACATGTATCCATATAGGAGAAAACTGAGTGAAACCTAAACATGAAAACGGTTACTGCAAAGGAACGGTTTAACCTAGAAGAATGAAATTTGGTGAGCCAAGTGGGATTGGTGTACTGATCATTAAATGGAAGTATCATCAAGACTGAGTGAAAAAATGTTTGCTGAGATTTCAGGAAACTCGCACTTTTTTGGAAGCCTGGCAACCCCTTTCAAGGAAAGTGATTCTCGTCAGTCTCTGCTTGGGGCTACTTCAATAGCACACAAACCATAGTGATAGAACTTGGAACTACATTATTGTGCCAAGTTTCAAAGAGCTAGCACAAACCGTGTTTGATTTAGAGTTCCAAATACATGTATCCATATAGGAGAAAACAGAGTGAAACCTAAACATGAAAACGTTTACTGCAAAGGAACGGTTTAACCTAGAAGAACGAAATTTAGTGAGCCAAGTGAGATTCGTGTACTGATCACTACCTGCAAGTATCATCAAGATTGAGTGAAAAAATGTTTGCTGAGATTTCAGGAAATTCGTAGTATTTTGGAAGCTTGGCAACGCCTTTCAATGAAAGTGATTCTCGTCAGTCTCTGCTTGGGGCTACTTCAATAGCACACAAACCATAGCGATAGAAGTTGGAACTACATTATTGTGCCAAGTTTCAAAGAGCTAGCACAAACCGTGTTTGATTTAGAGTTCCAACTACATGTATCCATATGGGAGAAAACAGGGTGAAACCTAAACATGAAAACGGTTACTGCAAAGGAAGGGTTTAACCTAGAAGAACGAAATTTGGTGAGCCAAGTGGGATTGGTGTACTGATCACTAAATGGAAGTATCATCAAGATTGGGTGAAAAAATGTTTGCTGAGATTTCAGGAAACTCGTAGTTTTTAAGCTTGGCAACCCCTTTTAATGAAAGTGATTCTCGTCAGTCTCTGCTTGGGGCTACTTCAATAACACACAACCATAGTGATAGAACTTGGAACTACATTATTGTGCCAAGTTTCAAAGAGCTAGCACAAACCGTGTTTGATTTAGAGTTCCAACTACATGTATCCATATAGGAGAAAACAGAGTGAAACCTAAACATGAAAACGGTTACTGCAAAGGAACGGTTTAACCTAGAAGAATGAAATTTGGTGAGCCAAGTGGGATTGGTGTACTGATCACTAAATGGAAGTATCATCAAGATTGGGTGAAAAAATGTTTGCTGAGATTTCAGGAAACTCGTAGTTTTTTGGAAGCGTGGCAACCCCTTTTAATGAAAGGGATTCTCGTCAGTCTCTGCTTGGGGCTACTTCAATAACACACAAACCATAGCGATAGAACTTGGAACTACATTATTGTGCCAAGTTTCAAAGAGCTAGCACAAACCGTGTTTGATTTAGAGTTCCAACTACATGTATCCATATAGGAGAAAACAGAGTGAAACCAAAACATGAAAACGGTTACTGCAAAGGAACGGTTTAAACTAGAAGCACGAAATTTGGTGAGCCAAGTGGGATTGGTGTACTGATCATTAAATGGAAGTATCATGAAGACTGAGTGAAAAAATATTTGCTGAGATTTCAGGAAACTCGCAGTTTTTTGGAAGCCTGGCAACCCCTTTCAATGAAAGTGATTCTCGTCAGTCTCTGCTTGGGGCTATTTCAATAGCACACAAACCATAGCGATAGAACATGGAACTACATTATTGTGCCAAGTTTCAAAGAGCTAGCACAAACCGTGTTTGATTTAGAGTTCCAACTACATGTATCCATATAGGAGAAAACAGAGTGAAACCTAAACATGAAAACGGTTACTGCAAAGGAACGGTTTAACCTAGAAGAACGAAATTTGGTGAGACAAGTGGGAATGGTGTACTGATCATTAAATGGAGGTATCATCAAGACTGGTTGAAAAAATGTTTGCTGTAATTTCAGGAAACTCGCAGTTTTCCGGAAGCCTGGAAACCGCTTTTAATGAAAGTGATTCTCGTCAGTCTCTGCTTGTGGCTACTTCAATAACACACAAACCATAGCGATAGAACTTGGAACTACATTATTGTGCCATGTTTCAAAGAGCTAGCACAAACCGTGTTTGATTTAGAGTTCCAACTACATGTATCCATATAGGAGAAAACAGAGTGAAACCTAAACATGAAAACGGTTACTGCAAAGGAACGGTTTAACCTAGAAGAACGAAGTTTGGTGATCCAATTGGGATTGGTGTACTTATCATTACCTGCAAGTATCATCAAGATTGGGTGAAAAAATGTTTGCCGAGATTACAGGAAACTCGCAGTTTTTTGGAAGCCTGGCAACAACTTTCAATGAAAGTGATACTCGTCAGTCTCTGCTTGGGGCTACTTCAATAGCACACAAACCATATTGATAGAACTTGGCACTACATTATTGTGCCAAGTTTCAAAGAGCTAGCACAAACCGTGTTTGATTTAGAGTTCCAACTACATGTATCCATATAGGAGAAAACAGAGTGAAACCTAAACATGAAAACGGTTACTGCAAAGGAACGGTTTAACCTAGAAGAACGAAATTTGGTGAGCCAAGTGGGATTGGTGTACTGATCACTAACTGGAAGTATCATCAAGATTGGGTGAAAAAAATGTTTGCTGAGATTTCAGGAAACTCGTAGTTTTTTAAGCTTGGCAACCCCTTTTAATGAAAGTGATTCTCGTCAGTCTCTGCTTGGGGCTACTTCAATAACACACAAACCATAGTGATAGAACTTGGAACTACATTATTGTGCCAAGTTTCAAAGAGCTAGCACAAACCGTGTTTGATTTAGAGTTCCAACTACATGTATCCATATAGGAGAAAACTGAGGGAAACCTAAACATGAAAACGGTTACTGCAAAGGAACGGTTTAACCTAGAAGAATGAAATTTGGTGAGCCAAGTGGGATTGGTGTACTGATCATTAAATGGAAGTATCATCAAGACTGAGTGAAAAAATGTTTGCTGAGATTTCAGGAAACTCGCACTTTTTTGGAAGCCTGGCAACCCCTTTCAAGGAAAGTGATTCTCGTCAGTCTCTGCTTGGGGCTACTTCAATAGCACACAAACCATAGTGATAGAACTTGGCACTACATTATTGTGCCAAGTTTCAAAGAGCTAGCACAAACCGTGTTTGATTTAGAGTTCCAAATACATGTATCCATATAGGAGAAAACAGAGTGAAACCTAAACATGAAAACGTTTACTGCAAAGCAACGGTTTAACCTAGAAGAACGAAATTTAGTGAGCCAAGTGAGATTCGTGTACTGATCACTACCTGCAAGTATCATCAAGATTGAGTGAAAAAATGTTTGCTGAGATTTCAGGAAATTCGTAGTATTTTGGAAGCTTGGCAACGCCTTTCAATGAAAGTGATTCTCGTCAGTCTCTGCTTGGGGCTACTTCAATAGCACACAAACCATAGCGATAGAAGTTGGAACTACATTATTGTGCCAAGTTTCAAAGAGCTAGCACAAACCGTGTTTGATTTAGAGTTCCAACTACATGTATCCATATGGGAGAAAACAGGGTGAAACCTAAACATGAAAACGGTTACTGCAAAGGAAGGGTTTAACCTAGAAGAACGAAATTTGGTGAGCCAAGTGGGATTGGTGTACTGATCACTAAATGGAAGTATCATCAAGATTGGGTGAAAAAATGTTTGCTGAGATTTCAGGAAACTCGTAGTTTTTTAAGCTTGGCAACCCCTTTTAATGAAAGTGATTCTCGTCAGTCTCTGCTTGGGGCTACTTCAATAACACACAAACTATAGTGATAGAACTTGGAACTACATTATTGTGCCAAGTTTCAAAGAGCTAGCACAAACCGTGTTTGATTTAGAGTTCCAACTACATGTATCCATATAGGAGAAAACAGAGTGAAACCTAAACATGAAAACGGTTACTGCAAAGGAACGGTTTAACCTAGAAGAATGAAATTTGGTGAGCCAAGTGGGATTGGTGTACTGATCACTAAATGGAAGTATCATCAAGATTGGGTGAAAAAATGTTTGCTGAGATTTCAGGAAACTCGTAGTTTTTTGGAAGCGTGGCAACCCCTTTTAATGAAAGGGATTCTCGTCAGTCTCTGCTTGGGGCTACTTCAATAGCACACAAACCATAGCGATAGAACATGGAACTACATTATTGTGCCAAGTTTCAAAGAGCCAGCACAAACCGTGTTTGATTTACAGTTCCAACTACATGTATCCATATAGGAGAAAACAGAGTGAAACCTAAACATGAAACCGGTTACTGCAAAGGAACGGTTTAACCTAGAAGAACGAAATTTGGTGAGCCAAGTGGGATTGGTGTACTGATCATTAAATGGAAGTATCATCAAGACTGGTTGAAAAAATGTTTGCTGTGATTTCAGGAAACTCGCAGTTTTCCGGAAGCCTGGAAACCCCTTTTAATGAAAGTGATTCTCGTCAGTCTCTGCTTGTGGCTACTTCAATAACACACAAACCATAGCGATAGAACTTGGAACTACATTATTGTGCCATGTTTCAAAGAGCTAGCACAAACCGTGTTTGATTTAGAGTTCCAACTACATGTATCCATATAGGAGAAAACAGAGTGAAAAATAAACATGAAAACGGTTACTGCAAAGGAACGGTTTAACCTAGAAGAACGAAATTTGGTGAGCCAAGTGGGATTGGTGTACTGATCATTACCTGCAAGTATCATCAAGATTGGGTGAAAAAATGTTTGCCGAGATTTCAGGAAACTCGCAGTTTTTTGGAAGCCTGGCAACCCCTTTCAATGAAAGTGATTCTCGTCAGTCTCTGCTTGGGGCTACTTCAATAGCACACAAACCATATCGATAGAACTTGGCACTACATTATTGTGCCAACTTTCAAAGAGCTAGCACAAACCGTGTTTGATTTGGAGTTCCAAATACATGTATCCATATAGGAGAAAACAGAGTGAAACCTAAACATGAAAACGGTTACTGCAAAGGAACGGTTTAACCTAGAAGAACGAAATTTAGTGAGCCAAGTGAGATTCGTGTACTGATCACTACCTGCAAGTATCATCAAGATTGAGTGAAAAAATGTTTGCTGAAATTTCAGGAAATTCGTAGTATTTTGGAAGCTTGGCAACGCCTTTCAATGAAAGTGATTCTCGTCAGTCTCTGCTTAGGGCTACTTCAATAGCACACAAACCATAGCGATAGAAGTTGGAACTACATTATTGTGCCAAGTTTCAAAGAGCTAGCACAAACCGTGTTTGATTTAGAGTTCCAACTACATGTATCCATATGGGAGAAAACAGGGTGAAACCTAAACATGAAAACGGTTACTGCAAATGAAGGGTTTAACCTAGAAGAACGAAATTTGGTGAGCCAAGTGGGATTGGTGTACTGATCACTAAATGGAAGTATCATCAAGATTGGGTGAAAAAATGTTTGCTGAGATTTCAGGAAACTCGTAGTTTTTTAAGCTTGGCAACCCCTATTAATGAAAGTGATTCTCGTCAGTCTCTGCTTGGGGCTACTTCAATAACACACAAACTATAGTGATAGAACTTGGAACTACATTATTGTGCCAAGTTTCAAAGAGCTAGCACAAACCGTGTTTGATTTAGAGTTCCAACTACATGTATCCATATAGGAGAAAACAGAGTGAAACCTAAACATGAAAACGGTTACTGCAAAGGAACGGTTTAACCTAGAAGAATGAAATTTGGTGCGCCAAGTGGGATTGGTGTACTGATCATTAAATGGAAGTATCATCAAGACTGAGTGAAAAAATGTCTGCTGAGATTTCAGGAAACTCGCAATTTTGGAAGCCTGGCAACCCTTTCTATGAAAGGGAATCTCGTCAGTCTCTGCTTGGGGCTACTTCAATAGCACACAAACCATAGCGATAGAAGTTGGAACTACGTTATTGTGCCAAGTTTCAAAGAGCTAGCACAAACCGTGTTTGATTTAGAATTCCAACTACATGTATCCATATAGGAGAAAACAGAGTGAAACCTAAACATGAAAACGCTTACTGCAAAGGAACGGTTTAACCTAGAAGAATGAAATTTGGTGAGCCAAGTGGGATTGGTGTACTGATCACTAAATGGAAGTATCATGAAGATTCGGTGAAAAAATGTTTGCTGAGATTTCAGGAAACTCGTAGTTTTTTGGAAGCGTGGCAACCCCTTTTAATGAAAGGGATTCTCGTCAGTCTCTGCTTGGGGCTACTTCAATAACACACAAACCATAGCGATAGAACTTGGAACTACATTATTGTGCCAAGTTTCAAAGAGCTAGCACAAACCGTGTTTGATTTAGAGTTCCAACTACATGTATCCATATAGGAGAAAACAGAGTGAAACCTAAACATGAAAACGGTTAATGCAAAGGAACGGTTTAACCTAGAAGAACGAAATTTGGTGAGCCAAGTGGGATTGGTGTACTGATCATTAAATGGAAGTATCATCAAGACTGGTTGAAAAAATGTTTGCTGTGATTTCAGGAAACTCGCAGTTTTCCGGAAGCCTGGAAACCCCTTTTAATGAAAGTGATTCTCGTCAGTCTCTGCTTGTGGCTACTTCAATAACACACAAACCATAGCGATAGAACTTGGAACTACATTATTGTGCCATGTTTCAAAGAGCTAGCACAAACCTTGTTTGATTTAGAGTTCCAACTACATGTATCCATATAGGAGAAAACAGAGTGAAACCTAAACATGAAAACGGTTACTGCAAAGGAACGGTTTAACCTAGAAGAACGAAGTTTGGTGATCCAAGTGGGATTGGTGTACTGATCATTACCTGCAAGTATCATCAAGATTGGGTGAAAAAATGTTTGCCGAGATTACAGGAAACTCGCAGTTTTTTCGAAGCCTGGCAACCCCTTTCAATGAAAGTGATACTCGTCAGTCTCTGCTTGGGGCTACTTCAGTAGCACACAAACCATATCGATAGAACTTGGCACTACATTATTGTGCCACGTTTCAAAGAGCTAGCACAAACCGTGTTTGATTTAGAGTTCCAACTACATGTATCCATATAGGAGAAAACAGAGTGAAACCTAAACATGAAAACGGTTACTGCAAAGGAACGGTTTAACCTAGAAGAACGAAATTTAGTGAGCCAAGTGAGATTCGTGTACTGATCACTACCTGCAAGTATCATCAAGATTGGGTGAAAAAATGTTTCCTGAGATTTCAGGAAACTCGTAGTATTTTGGAAGCTTGGCAACGCCTTTCAATGAACTGGAATCTCGTCAGTCTCTGCTTGGGACTACTTCAATAGCACACAAACCATAGCGATAGAAGTTGGAACTACATTATTGTGCCAAGTTTCAAAGAGCTAGCACAAACCGTGTTTGATTTAGAGTTCCAACTACATGTATCCATATAGGAGAAAACAGGGTGAAACCAAACATGAAAACGGTTACTGCAAAGGAAGGGTTTAACCTAGAAGAACGAAATTTGGTGAGCCAAGTGGGATTGGTGTACTGATCACTAAATGGAAGTATCATCAAGATTGGGTGAAAAAATGTTTGCTGAGATTTCAGGAAACTCGTAGTTTTTTAAGCTTGGCAACCCCTTTTAATTAAAGTGATTCTCGTCAGTCTCAGCTTGGGGCTACTTCAATAACACACAAACCATAGTGATAGAACTTGGAACTACATTATTGTGCCAAGTTTCAAAGAGCTAGCACAAACCGTGTTTGATTTAGAGTTCCAACTACATGTATCCATATAGGAGAAAACTGAGTGAAACCTAAACATGAAAACGGTTACTGCAAAGGAACGGTTTAACCTAGAAGAATGAAATTTGGTGAGCCAAGTGGGATTGGTGTACTGATCATTAAATGGAAGTATCATCAAGACTGAGTGAAAAAATGTTTGCTGAGATTTCAGGAAACTCGCACTTTTTTGGAAGCCTGGCAACCCCTTTCAAGGAAAGTGATTCTCGTCAGTCTCTGCTTGGGGCTACTTCAATAGCACACAAACCATAGTGATAGAACTTGGAACTACATTATTGTGCCAAGTTTCAAAGAGCTAGCACAAACCGTGTTTGATTTAGAGTTCCAACTACATGTATCCATATAGGAGAAAACAGAGTGAAACCTAAACATGAAAACGGTTACTGCAAAGGAACGGTTTAATCTAGAAGAACGAAATTTGGTGAGCCAAGTGGGATTGGTGTACTGATCACTAAATGGAAGTATCATCAAGATTGGGTGAAAAAATGTTTGCCGAGATTTCAGGAAACTCGCAGTTTTTTGGAAGCCTGGCAACCCCTTTCAATGAAAGTGATTCTCGTCAGTCTCTGCTTGGGGCTACTTCAATAGCACACAAACCATATCGATAGAACTTGGCACTACATTATTGTGCCAAGTTTCAAAGAGCTAGTACAAACCGTGTTTGATTTAGAGTTCCAAATACATGTATCCATACAGGAGAAAACAGAGTGAAACCTAAACATGAAAACGGTTACTGCAAAGGAACGGTTTAACCTAGAAGAACGAAATTTAGTGAGCCAAGTGAGATTCGTGTACTGATCACTACCTGCAAGTATCATCAAGATTGAGTGAAAAAATGTTTGCTGAGATTTCAGGAAATTCGTAGTATTTTGGAAGCTTGGCAACGCCTTTCAATGAAAGTGATTCTCGTCAGTCTCTGCTTGGGGCTACTTCAATAGCACACAAACCATAGCGATAGAAGTTGGAACTACATTATTGTGCCAAGTTTCAAAGAGCTAGCACAAACCGTGTTTGATTTAGAGTTCCAACTACATGTATCCATATGGGAGAAAACAGGGTAAAACCTAAACATGAAAACGGTTACTGCAAAGGAAGGGTTTAACCTAGAAGAACGAAATTTGGTGAGCCAAGTGGGATTGGTGTACTGATCACTAAATGGAAGTATCATCAAGATTGGGTGAAAAAATGTTTGCTGAGATTTCAGGAAACTCGTAGTTTTTTAAGCTTGGCAACCCCTTTTAATGAAAGTGATTCTCGTCAGTCTCTGCTTGGGGCTACTTCAATAACAAACAAACTATAGTGATAGAACGTGGAACTACATTATTGTGCCAAGTTTCAAAGAGCTAGCACAAACCGTGTTTGATTTAGAGTTCCAACTACATGTATCCATATAGGAGAAAACAGAGTGAAACCTAAACATGAAAACGGTTACTGCAAAGGAACGGTTTAACCTAGAAGAATGAAATTTGGTGCGCCAAGTGGGATTGGTGTACTGATCATTAAATGGAAGTATCATCAAGACTGAGTTAAAAAATGTTTGCTGAGATTTCAGGAAACTCGCAATTTTGGAAGCCTGGCAACCCCTTTCTATGAAAGGGATTCTCGTCAGTCTCTGCTTGGGGCTACTTCAATAGCACACAAACCATAGCGATAGAAGTTGGAACTACATTATTGTGCCAAGTTTCAAAGAGCTAGCACAAACCGTGTTTGATTTAGAGTTCAAACTACATGTATTCATATAGGAGAAAACAGGGTGAAACCTAAACATGAAAACGGTTACTGCAAAGGAAGGGTTTAACCTAGAAGAACGAAATTTGGTGAGCCAAGTGGGAGTGGTGTACTGATCATTAAATGGAAGTATCATCAAGACTGAGTGAAAAAATGTTTGCTGAGATTTCAGGAAACTCGCACTTTTTTGGAAGCCTGGCAACCCCTTTCAAGGAAAGTGATTCTCGTCAGTCTCTGCTTGGGGCTACTTCAATAGCACACAAACCATAGTGATAGAACTTGGAACTACATTATTGTGCCAAGTTTCAAAGAGCTAGCACAAACCGTGTTTGATTTAGAGTTCCAACTACATGTATCCATATAGGAGAAAACAGAGTGAAACCTAAACATGAAAACGGTTACTGCAAAGGAACGGTTTAAGCTAGAAGAACGAAATTTGGTGAGCCAAGTGGGATTGGTGTACTGATCATTACCTGCAAGTATCATCAAGATTGGGTGAAAAAATGTTTGCCAAGATTTCAGGAAACTCGCAGTTTTTTGGAAGCCTGGCAACCCCTTTCAATGAAAGTGATTCTCGTCAGTCTCTGCTTGGGGCTACTTCAATAGCACACAAACCATATCGATAGAACTTGGCACTACATTATTGTGCCAAGTTTCAAAGAGCTAGCACAAACCGTGTTTGATTTAGAGTTCCAAATACATGTATCCATATAGGAGAAAACAGAGTGAAACCTAAACATGAAAACGGTTACTGCAAAGGAACGGTTTAACCTAGAAGAACGAAATTTAGTGAGCCAAGTGAGATTCGTGTACTGATCACTACCTGCAAGTATCATCAAGATTGAGTGAAAAAATGTTTGCTGAGCAGCCTGCAGCAGGGCCCGGAGAGCCAGGCCAACTGTTTCGCGTGGCCTGCCCTGCGGCTACAGAAGGCGTGGAGCCTCAGTGAAGCCATTAATTGGCAAGCAGGGAGGTTAGGGAAGGCCATTAGGTGGAATCCCACCAGCCAAGCCCACACGGACCCTTGGGCCGAGCACGGGTTCTCAGAAGGGGAAGGAAGCGGTACAGTCCCATCCCCCACAGCGGACACTCCGCCGAGGCAGTCAGCGGCCACCATCCGGGAAAGCTGAAGGATACACCGCCACTCTCCTTCAGAGTGCGACATCAAAACAGGTCGGTGTCATTCAGCTCACCCCCCAGACAGCGGGAATTCGCATAAAATCTCTCCTAGGCTTGCCGGGAGAGGGAGTATCAAGCTGAGCCTCCATACAGGCTAGGGGGAAACCAGAGACACCTGACCTCCAACCCCTCCTCCCAGTAGCAGCCAAAAGGAAACCTGGCTAGCCAGCGCTGGGGGAGGGGCAAGCAGAAAAAATCAAAGTGATAGAGTGCCAGGGAGCCCAGCAGCCTGCAGCAGGGCCCGGAGAGCCAGGCCAACTGATTCGCGTGGCCTGCCCTGCGGCTACAGAAGGCGTGGCGCCTCAGTGAAGCCATTAATTGGTAAGCAGGGAGGTTAGGGAAGGCCATTAGGTGGAATCCCACCAGCCAAGCCCACACGGACCCTTGGGCCGAGCACGGGTTCTCAGAAGGGGAAGGAAGCGGTACAGTCCCATCCCCCACAGCGGACACTCCGCCGAGGCAGTCAGCGGCCACCATCCGGGAAAGCTGAAGGATACACCGCCACTCTCCTTCAGAGTGCGACATCAAAACAGGTCGGTGTCATTCAGCTCACCCCCCAGACAGCGGGAATTCGCATAAAATCTCTCCTAGGCTTGCCGGGAGAGGGAGTATCAAGCTGAGCCTCCATACAGGCTAGGGGGAAACCAGAGACACCTGACCTCCAACCCCTCCTCCCAGTAGCAGCCAAAAGGAAACCTGGCTAGCCAGCGCTGGGGGAGGGGCAAGCAGAAAAAATCAAAGTGATAGAGTGCCAGGGAGCCCAGCAGCCTGCAGCAGGGCACGGAGAGCCAGGCCAACTGATTCGCGTGGCCTGCCCTGCGGCTACAGAAGGCGTGGCGCCTCAGTGAAGCCATTAATTGGCAAGCAGGGAGGTTAGGGAAGGCCATTAGGTGGAATCCCACCAGCCAAGCCCACACGGACCCTTGGGCCGAGCACGGGTTCTCAGAAGGGGAAGGAAGCGGTACAGTCCCATCCCCCACAGCGGACACTCCGCCGAGGCAGTCAGCGGCCACCATCCGGGAAAGCTGAAGGATACACCGCCACTCTCCTTCAGAGTGCAACATCAAAACAGCGGACACTCCATCCAGGCAGTCAGTGGCCACCATCCGGGAAAGCTGAAGAATACACCACCACTCTCCAAAAGCTTGCAACATCAAAACAGCCAGCAGCAGGACCCCGGAGATCCAGGCCAACTGATTCGCGCGGCCTGCCCCGCAGCTACAGAAGGCGTGGCGCCTCAGAGAAGCCATTAATTAGCAAGCAGGGAGGTTAGGGACTGCCATTAGGTGGAATCCCGCCAGCCAAGCCCACCGCCCACGCCCGGAACAGGCCCAGCGATCTGCCAGCATTGTAGTCACGACACTCCAATTGGAATAGGGACAGAGCAGAGCCGCCTTCCACTCCCGGAACAGGCCCAGAGAGCCGCCAGCGTGGTAGACACGTCACCCCAATTGGAGTAGGGGCACAGCCGCCGCCCGCACCTGCAAGGGAGACTTTTCAAGTATACAAGAGCAACATAAATAAATAGGGGGTAAATTTCAAAACACAACAGTTGCACCAAGCAGAAAGAAACGCGGGCAGTATGAAAAGACAAGGAAAGAAAGGACCACAAGCAATGCAGGTCAACTCAACTTTAGAAGAGGTAATAGCTGCAACAGATGGAATATCAGACAAAGAGTTCAGGATATATATGCTTCAGATGATCTGGAGTCTCAAGGAAGACATGAGACAGCAAAATCAGACAATGAAAGATCACATTGACAAACAAATCCAGGAAGTAAAAGATCAATTTCACAGGGAGATAGTGGTAATAAAAAACAAACAAATTGAAATTCTAGAAATGCAGGAAACAATAAACCAACTTAAAAACTCAATTGAGAATACTACCAGCAGAGTAGATCACTTAGAAGAGAGAACATCAGACAATGAAGACAAAGTATTTCAACTGGAAAAGAACATAGACAGCTCAGCAAGTCTGCTAAGAAACCATGAGCAGAACATCCAAGAATTATGGGACAATATCAAAAGACCAAATTTAAGAGTCATTGGGATACAGGAAGGCACAGAGCTCCATTCCAAAGGAATAAACAGTCTATTCAGTGAAATAATACCAGAAAACTTCCCAGAATTGAAGATTGAGACAGAATCCCAAATCCTAGAAGCCTACAGGACGCCGAATGTGCAAAATCATAAGAGATCCACACCTAGACACATTATAATGAAGATGTCCAACATACAGAATAAGGAGAGAATTTTAAAAGCTGCAAGAGAAAGAAAGCAGATTACATTTAGGGGTAAACCAATCAGGATAACAGCTGATCTCTCAACACAGACTCTGAAAGCTAGAAGATCCTGGAATAACATATTTCAAACACTGAAAGACAATGGGCTCCAACCAAGAATCGTGTATCCGGCGAAATTAAGCTTCAGGTTAGAAGATGAAATTAAAACCTTCCACAATAAACAAAAGTTAAAAGAATTCGCAGCTAGAAAACCATCTCTTCAAAAAATCCTTGGCAAAACATTACAGGAAGAGGAAATGGAAAACAACATTGAAAACCAACAATGGGAGGTAGGACAGTAAAGGGGGGAAAGTAGTCAAAGAGGATAACAAATCAGGTTTAGTAACATCAATAAACAAATATGGAGAGAAGAACAAACCATATCTCAATAATAACCCTAAATGTTAATGGCTTAAACTCACCAATTAAGAGACACAGGCTAGTAGAATGGATCAAAAAACAAGACCCAACAATATGCTGTCTACAGGAGACGCATTTGATAGGAAAAGATATACATAGACTGAAGGTGAAAGGTTGGGAAAAATCATATCACTCATATGGACCGCGGAAACAAGCAGGAGTGTCCATACTCATATCTAATAAAATAGATTTCAAGCCAAAGCTAATCAAAAGGATATAGAAGGACACTTCATACTGCTCAAGGGAACCATACACCAACAAGACATAACAATCATAAATATATATGCCCCAAATAATGGTGCAGCTGTATTCATCAAGCAAACTCTTCTCAAGTTCAAGAGTCTAATAGACCAACATACAATAATCATGGGAGACTTCAACACACCTCTCTCACCACTGGACAGATCTTCCAAACAAAAGTTAAATAAGGAAACTATAGAACTCAATAACACAATTAACAACCTAGACTTAATTGACATATATAGACTATACCACCCAACATCAAGTAGCTACACTTTTTTCTCAGCAGCACATGGAACCTTCTCAAAAATAGACCATATACTATGTCACAGGGCAACTCTTAGACAATACAAAGGGGTAGAGATAATACCATGCCATCTTTATCTGATCATAATGGAATGAAACTGAAAATCAATGATAAAGAAGAAAGGAAAAAGCAAGCATCACCTGGAGAATGAACAATAGGTTGCTGAGTGATCAATGGGTTTTAGAAGACATCAAGGAGGAAATTAAAAAATTCCTAGAGTTAAATGAAAACACAGACACAACATATCGGAATCTATGGGACACATTGAAAGCAGTTCTAAGAGGAAAATTCATTGCTTGGAGTTCATTCCTCAAAAAAGAAAAAAACCAACAAATAAATGATCTCATACTTCATCTCAAAATCCTAGAAAAAGAAGAGCAAAACAACAGCAAAAGAAGTAGAAGGCAAGAAATAATTAAAATCAGAGCTGAAATTAATGAAATTGAAACAAAAGAAACAATTGAAAAAATTGACAAAACTAAAAGCTGGTTCTTTGAAAAAATAAATAAAATTGACAGACCCTTAGCCATGCTAACGAAGAGAAGAAGAGAGAGAACCCAAATTACTAGCATACGGGATGAAAAAGGCAATATCACAACAGACACTTCAGAAATACAGAAGATAATCAGAAATTACTTTGAATCCTTATACTCCAATAAAATAGAAGATAGTGAAGGCATAGATAAATTCCTTGAGTCCTATGATCTGCCCAGATTGAGCCAGGAGGATATAGACAACCTAAACAGACCAATAACAATAGAGGAAATAGAAGAAACCATCAAAAGACTACCAACTAAGAAAAGCCCAGGACCGGATGGGTATACAGCAGAGTTTTACAAAACCTTTAAAGAGGAACTAACACCAATACTTTTCAAGCTATTTCAGGAAATAGAAAAAGAGGGAGAACTTCCAAATTCATTCTACGAGGCCAACATCACCCTGATTCCGAAGCCAGACAAAGACACATCAAAGAAGGAAAACTACAGACCAATATCTCTAATGAACCTTGACGCAAAAATCCTCAATAAAATTCTGGCAAATCGGATTCAAAATACATATCAAAAAAATTATACATCATGATCAAGTAGGATTCATCCCTGGGATGCAAGGCTGGTTTAATATACGGAAATCAATAAATGTTATTCACCACATCAATAGACTTAAAAATAAGAACCATATGATCATCTCAACAGATGCAGAAAAAAGCATTCGACAAAGTACAGCATCCCTTTATGTTCAAAACGCTAGAAAAAATTAGGGATAACAGGATCATACCTCAACATTGTAAAAGCAATCTATGATAAGCCACAGGCCAGCATCATTCTGAACGGAGAAAAATTGAAGGCATTCCCTCTAAGATCTGGTACAGACAGGGATGCCCTCTCTCACCACTTCTGTTCAACATAGTCCTCGAAACCTGGCCAGAGCAATTAGACAGTCAAAAGAAATTAAAGGCATAAAAATAGGAAAAGAAGAACTTAAATTATCACTATTTGCAGATGATATGATTCTATACCTAGCAGACCCAAAAGGGTCTACAAAGAAGCTATTAGAGCTAATAAATGAATTCAGCAAAGTGGCAGGATATAAGATCAACACGCATAAATCAAAGGCGTTCCTGTATATGAGCGACAAATCCTCTGAAACGGAAATGAGGACAACTACTCCATTCACAATATCCCCCCAAAAAATAAATACTTGGGAATCAACCTAACAAAAGAGGTGAAAGATTTATACAATGAAAATTACAGAACCCTAAAGAAAGACATAGAAGAAGACCTTAGAAGATGGAAAACATACCCTGCTCATGGATAGGCAGAACTAACATCATCAAAATGGCGATATTACCAAAAGTTCTCTATAAGTTCAATGCAATGCCAATCAAAATCCCAACAGCATATCTTGTAGAAATAGATAAAAGAATCATGAAATTCATATGGAATAATAAAAGACCCAGAATAGCAAAAACAATACTAAGCAGGAAGTGTGAATCAGGCGGTATAGCGATACCAGCCTCAAGCTATACTACAGAGCAATAGTAACAAAACAGCATGGTACTGGTACCAAAACAGGCGGGTGGACCAATGGTACAGAATAGAGGACACAGTAACCACTCCACAAAACTACAACTATCTTATTTTTGATAAAGGGGCTAAAAGCATGCAATGGAGGAAGGATAGCATCTTCAACAAATGGTGCTGGGAAAACTGGAAATCCATTTGCACCAAAATGAATCAGAATCCCTATCTCTCGCCGTGCACAAAAGTTAACTCAAAATGGATCAAGGAGCTTGATATTAAATCAGAGACACGGCATCTGATAGAAGAAAAAGTTGGTTATGATCTACACGCTGTGGGATCGGGCTCCAAATTCCTCAATAGGACACCCATAGCGCTAGAGTTAACAAATAGAATCAACAAATGGGACTTACTCAAACTAAAAAGTTTTTTCTCAGCAAAAGAAACAATAAGAGAGATAAATAGGGAGCCTACATCCTGGGAACAAATCTTTACTCCACACACTTCAGATAGAGCCCTAATAACCAGAATATACAAAGAACTCAAAAAATTAGACAATAAGATAACAAATAACCCAATCAATAAATGGGCAAGGACCTGAACAGACACTTCTCAGAGGAGGACATACAATCAATCAACAAGTACATGAAAAAATGCTCACCATCGCTAGCAGTCAGAGAAATGCAAATCAAAACTACCCTAAGATACCATCTCACTCCAGTAAGACTGGCAGCCATTAGGAAGTCAAACAACAATAAGTGCTGGAGAGGATGCGGGGAAAAGGGCACTCTTGTTCATGGCTGGTGGGACTGCAAATTGGTGCAGCCAATTTGGAAAGCAGTATGGAGATTCTCGGAAAGCTGGGAATGGAACCACCATTTGACCCAGCTATTCCCCTTCTCGGTCTATTCCCTAAAGCCCTAACAAGAGCATGCTACAGGGACACTGCTACATCGATGTTCATAGCAGCTCAATTCACGATAGCAAGACTGTGGAACCAGCCTAGATGCCCTTCAATAGATGAATGGATAAAAAAAATGTGGCATTTTATACACTATGGAGTATTACTCTGCATTAAAAAATGACAAAATTATAGAATTTGGAGGGAAAATGGATGGCATTAGAGCAGATTATGCTAAGTGAAGCTAGTCAATCTTTAAAAAACAAATACCAAATGACTCCTTTGATATAAGGGGTGTAAAACAAGGACAGGGTAGGGAGGAAGAGCTTGAGAAGAATATTTACAGTAAACAGGGATGAGAGGTGGGAGGGAAAGGGAGTGAGAAGGGAAATTGCATGGAAATGGAAGGCGATCCTCAGGGTTATACAAAATGTCATATAAGAGGTAAGGAGGGGTAAGTCAAGAGAATACAAATGGAAGACATGATTTACAGTAGAAGGGGTAGAGAGAGAAAGGGGAGGGGAGGGGAGGGGAGGGGAGGGGGGATAGTAGACAATAGGACAGACAGCAGAATACATCAGACACTAGAAAGGCAATATGTCAATCAATGGAAGGGTAACTGATGTGATACAGCAATTTGTATACGGGGTAAAAGCGGGAGTTCATAATCCACTTGAATCAAACCGTGTAATATGATGTATTAAGAACTATGTAATGTTATGAACGACCAATAAAAAAAAAAAAAAGAAAAAATGTTTGCTGAGATTTCAGGAAATTCGTAGTATTTTGGAAGCTTGGCAACGACTTTCAATGAAAGTGATTCTCGTCAGTCTCTGCTTGGGGCTACTTCAATAGCACACAAACCATAGCGATAGAAGTTGGAACTACATTATTGTGCCAAGTTTCAAAGAGCTAGCACAAACCGTGTTTGATTTAGAGTTCCAACTACATGTATCCATATAGGAGAAAACAGGGTGAAACCTAAACATGAAAACGGTTACTGCAAAGGAAGGGTTTAACCTAGAAGAACGAAATTTGGTGAGCCAAGTGGGATTGGTGTACTGATCACTAAATGGAAGTATCATCAAGATTGGGTGAAAAAATGTTTGCTGAGATTTCAGGAAACTCGTAGTTTTTTAAGCTTGGCAACCCCTTTTATTGAAAGTGATTCTCGTCAGTCTCTGCTTGGGGCTACTTCAATAACACACAAACCATAGTGATAGAACTTGGAACTACATTATTGTGCCAAGTTTCAAAGAGCTAGCACAAACCGTGTTTGATTTAGAGTTCCAACTACATGTATCCATATAGGAGAAAACAGAGTGAAACCTAAACATGAAAACGGTTACTGCAAAGGAACGGTTTAACCTAGAAGAATGAAATTTGGTGAGCCAAGTGGGATTGGTGTACTGATCACTAAATGGAAGTATCATCAAGATTGGGTGAAAAAATGTTTGCTGAGATGTCAGGAAACTCGTAGTTTTTTGGAAGCGTGGCAACCACTTTTAATGAAAGGGATTCTCGTCAGTCTCTGCTTGGGGCTACTTCAATAACACACAAACCATAGCGATAGAACTTGGAACTACATTATTGTGCCAAGTTTTCAAAGAGCTAGCACAAACCGTGTTTGATTTAGAGTTCCAACTACATGTATCCATATAGGAGAAAACAGAGTGAAACCTAAACATGAAAACGGTTACTACAAAGGAACGGTTTAAACTAGAAGCACGAAATTTGGTGAGCCAAGTGGGATTGGTGTACTGATCATTAAATGGAAGTATCATGAAGACTGAGTGAAAAAATGTTTGCTGAGATTTCAGGAAACTCGCAGTTTTTTGGAAGCCTGGCAACCCCTTTCAAGGAAAGTGATTTCGTCAGTCTCTGCTTGGGGCTACTTCAATAGCACACAAACCATAGCGATAGAACATGGAACTACATTATTGTGCCGAGTTTCAAAGAGCTAGCACAAACCGTGTTTGATTTACAGTTCCAACTACATGTATCCATATAGGAGAAAACAGAGTGAAACCTAAACATGAAAACGGTTACTGCAAAGGAACGGTTTAACCTAGAAGAACGAAATTTGGTGAGCCAAGTGGGATTGGTGTACTGATCATTAAATGGAAGTATCATCAAGACTGGTTGAAAAAATGTTTGCTGTGATTTCAGGAACTCGCAGTTTTCCGGAAGCCTGGAAACCCCTTTTAATGAAAGTGATTCTCGTCCAGTCTCCGCTTGTGGCTACTTCAATAACACACAAACCATAGCGATAGAACTTGGAACTACATTATTGTGCCATGTTTCAAAGAGCTAGCACAAACCGTGTTTGATTTAGAGTTCCAACTACATGTATCCATATAGGAGAAAACAGAGTGAAACCTAAACATGAAAACGGTTACTGCAAAGGAACGGTTTAACCTAGAAGAACGAAGTTTGGTGATCCAAGTGGGATTGGTGTACTGATCATTACCTGCAAGTATCATCAAGATTGGGTGAAAAAATGTTTGCCGAGATTTCAGGAAAACTCGCAGTTTTTTGGAAGCCTGGCAACCCCTTTCAATGAAAGTGATACTCGTCAGTCTCTGCTTGGGGCTACTTCAATAGCACACAAACCATATCGATAGAACTTGGCACTACATTATTGTGCCAAGTTTCAAAGAGCTAGCACAAACCGTGTTTGATTTAGAGTTCCAACTACATGTATCCATATAGGAGAAAACAGAGTGAAACCTAAACATGAAAACGGTTACTGCAAAGGAACGGTTTAACCTAGAAGAACGAAATTTAGTGAGCCAAGTGAGATTCCTGTACTGATCACTACCTGCAAGTATCATCAAGATTGGGTGAAAAAATGTTTGCTGAGATTTCAGGAAACTCGTAGTATTTTGGAAGCTTGGCAACGCCTTTCAATGAACGGGATTCTCGTCAGTCTCAGCTTGGGACTACTTCAATAGCACACAAACCATCGCGATAGAAGTTGGAACTACATTATTGTGCCAAGTTTTCAAAGAGCTAGCACAAACCTTGTTTGATTTAGAGTTCCAACTACATGTATCCATATAGGAAAAAACAGAGTGAAACCTAAACATGAAAACGGTTACTGCAAAGGAACGGTTTAACCTAGAAGAAAGAAATTTGGTGAGCCAAGTGGGATTGGTGTACTGATCATTAAATGGAAGTATCATCAAGACTGAGTGAAAAAATGTTTGCTGAGATTTCAGGAAACTCGCAATTTTGGAAGCCTGGCAACCCCTTTCTATGAAAGGGATTCTCGTCAGTCTCTGCTTGGGGCTACTTCAATAGCACACAAACCATAGTGCTAGAACTTGGAACTACATTATTGTGCCAAGTTTCAAAGAGCTAGCACAAACCGTGTTTGATTTAGAGTTCCAATACATGTATCCATATAGGAGAAAACAGAGTGAAACCTAAACATGAAAACGGTTACTGCAAAGGAACGGTTTAACTAGAAGAACGAAATTTGGTGATCCAAGTGGGATTGGTGTACTGATCATTACCTGCAAGTATGGTGAAAAAATGTTTGCCGAGATTTCAGGAAATCTCGCCAGTTTTTTTGGAAGCCTGGCAACACCACCTTTCAATTTGAAAAAGTGATACTCGTCCAGTCTCTGCGTGGGACTACTTCAATAGCACACAAACCATAGCGATAGAAGTTGGAACTACATTTATTGTGCCAAGTTTCAAAGAGCTAGCACAAACCGTGTTTGATTTAGAGTTCCCAACTACATGTATCCATATAGGAGAAACAGGGTGAAACCTAACATGAAAACGGTTACTGCAAAGGAACGGTTTAACCTAGAAGAACGAAATTTGGTGAGCCAAGTGGGATTGGTGTACTGATCATTAAATGGAAGTATCATCAAGACTGGTTGAAAAAATGTTTGCTGTGATTTCAGGAAACTCGCAGTTTTCCGGAAGCCTGGAAACCCCTTTTAATGAAAGTGATTCTCGTCAGTCTCTGCTTGTGGCTACTTCAATAACACACAAACCATAGCGATAGAACTTGGAACTACATTATTGTGCCATGTTTCAAAGAGCTAGCACAAACCGTGTTTGATTTAGAGTTCCAACTAATGTATCCATATAGGAGAAAACAGAGTGAAACCTAAACATGAAAACGTTACTGCAAAGGAACGGTTTTAACCTAGAAGAACGAAATTTGGTGATCCAAGTGGGATTGGTGTACTGATCATTACCTGCAAGTATCATCAAGATTGGGTGAAAAAATGCCGAGATTACAGGAAACTCGCAGTTTTTTGGAAGCCTGGCAACCCCTTTCAATGAAAGTGATACTCGTCAGTCTCTGCTTGGGGCTACTTCAATAGCACACAAACCATATCGATAGAACTTGGCACTACATTATTGTGCCAAGTTTCAAAGAGCTAGCACAAACCGTGTTTGATTTAGAGTTCCATCTACATGTATCCATATAGGAGAAAACAGAGTGAAACCTAAACATGAAAACGGTTACTGCAAAGGAACGGTTTAACCTAGAAGAACGAAATTTGGTGAGCCAAGTGGGATTGGTGTACTGATCATTTAAATGGAAGTATCATCAAGACTGTTGAAAAAATGTTTGCTGTGATTTCAGGAAACTCGCAGTTTTCCGGAAGCCTGGAAACCCCTTTTAATGAAAGTGATTCTCGTCAGTCTCTGCTTGTGGCTACTTCAATAACACACAAACCATAGCGATAGAAGTTGGAACTACATTATTGTGCCAAGTTTCAAAGAGCTAGCACAAACCGTGTTTGATTTAGAGTTCCAACTACATGTATCCATATAGGAGAAAACAGAGTGAAACCTAAACATGAAAACGGTTACTGTGCAAAGGAACGGTTTAAACCAGAAGCACGAAATTTGGTGAGCCAAGTGGGATTGGTGTACTGATCATTAAATGGAAGTATCATGAAGACTGAGTGAAAAAATGTTTGCTGAGATTTCAGGAAACTCGCAGTTTTTGGAAGCCTGGCAACCCCTTTCAATGAAAGTGATTCTCGTCAGTCTCTGCTTGGGGCTACTTCAATAGCACACAAACCATAGCGATAGAACATGGAACTACATTATTGTGCCAAGTTTCAAAGAGCTAGCACAAACCGTGTTTGATTTACAGTTCCAACTACATGTATCCATATAGGAGAAAACAGAGTGAAACCTAAACATGAAAACGGTTACTGCAAAGGAACGGTTTAACCTAGAAAGAACGAAATTTGGTGAGCCAAGTGGGATTGGTGTACTGATCATTAAATGGAAGTATCATCAAGACTGGTTGAAAAAATGTTTGCTGTGATTTCAGGAAACTCGCAGTTTTCCGGAAGCCTGGAAACCCCTTTTAATGAAAGTGATTCTCGTCAGTCTCTGCTTGTGGCTACTTCAATAACACACAAACCATAGCGATAGAACTTGGAACTACATTATTGTGCCATGTTTCAAAGAGCTAGCACATAACCGTTTTTGATTTAGAGTTACCAACTACATGTATCCATATAGGAGAAAACAGAGTGAAACCTAAACATGAAAACGGTTACTGCAAAGGAACGGTTTAACCTAGAAGAACGAAATTTAGTGAGCCAAGTGAGATTCGTGTACTGATCACTACCTGCAAGTATCATCAAGATTGGGTGAAAAAATGTTTGCTGAGATTTCAGGAAACTCGTAGTATTTTTGGAAGCTTGGCAACGCCTTCAATGAACGGGATTCTCGTCAGTCTCTGCTTGGGACTACTTCAATAGCACACAAGCCATAGCGATAGAACATGGAACTACATTATTGTGCCAAGTTTCAAAGAGCTAGCACAAACCGTGTTTGATTAGAGTTCCAACTACATGTATCCATATAGGAGAAAACAGAGTGAAACTAAACATGAAAACGGTTACTGCAAAGGAACGGTTTAACCTAGAAGAACGAAATTTGGTGAGCCCAAGTTGGATTGGTGTACTGATCACTAAATGGAAGTATCATCATGATTGGGTGAAAAAATGTTTGCTGAGATTTCAGGAAACTCGCAGTTTTTTAGCTTGGCAACCCCATTTAATGAAAGTGATTCTCGTCAGTCTCTGCTTGGGGCTACTTCAATAACACACAAACCATAGTGATAGAACTTGGAAATACATTATTGTGCCAAGTTTCAAAGAGCTAGCACAAACCGTGTTTGATTTAGAGTTCCAACTACATGTATCCATATAGAGAAAACAGAGTGAAAACCTAAACATGAAAACGGTTACTGCAAAGGAACGGTTTAACCTAGAAGAATGAAATTTGGTGAGCCAAGTGGGATCGGTGTACTGATCATTAAATGGAAGTATCATCAAGACTGAGTGAAAAAATGTTTGCTGAGATTTCAGCAAACTCGCACTTTTTTGGAAGCCTGGCAACCCCTTTCAAGGAAAGTGATTCTCGTCAGTCTCTGCTTGGGCTACTTCAATAGCACACAAACCATAGTGATAGAACTTGGAACTACATTATTGTGCCAAGTTTCAAAGAGCTAGCACAAACCGTGTTTGATTTAGAGTTCCAACTACATGTATCCATATAGGAGAAAACAGAGTGAACCCTAAACATGAAAACGGTTACTGCAAAAGAACGGTTTAACCTAGAAGAACGAAATTTGGTGAGCCAAGTGGGATTGGTGTACTGATCATTACCTGCAAGTATCATCAAGATTGGGTGAAAAAATGTTTCCCGAGATTTCAGGAAACTCGCAGTTTTTTGGAAGCCTGGCAACCCCTTTCAATGAAAGTGATTCTCGTCAGTCTCTGCTTGGGGCTACTTCAATAGCACACAAATCATATCGATAGAACTTGGCACTACATTATTGTGCCAAGTTTCAAAGAGCTAGCACAAACCGTGTTTGATTTAGAGTTCCAAATACATGTATCCATATAGGAGAAAACAGAGTGAAACCTAAACATGAAAACGGTTACTGCAAAGGAACGGTTTAACCTAGAAGAACGAAATTTAGTGAGCCAAGTGAGATTCGTGTACTGATCACTACCTGCAAGTATCATCAAGATTGAGTGAAAAAATGTTTGCTGAGATTTCAGGAAATTCGTAGTATTTTGGAAGCTTGGCAACGCCTTTCAATGAAAGTGATTCTCGTCAGTCTCTGCTTGGGGCTACTTCAAGAGCACACAAACCATAGCGATAGAAGTTGGAACTACATTATTGTGCCAAGTTTCAAAGAGCTAGCACAAACCGTGTTTGATTTAGAGTTCCAACTACATGTATCCATATAGGAGAAAACAGGGTGAAACCTAAACATGAAAACGGTTACTGCAAAGGAACGGTTTAACCTAGAAGAACGAAATTTGGTGAGCCAAGTGGGATTGGTGTACTGATCACTAAATGGAAGTATCATCAAGATTGGGTGAAAAAATGTTTGCTGAGATTTCAGGAAACTCGTAGTTTTTTAAGCTTGGCAACCCCTTTTAATGAAAGTGATTCTCGTCAGTCTCTGCTTGGGGCTACTTCAATAACACACAAACTATAGTGATAGAACTCGGAACTACATTATTGTGCCAAGTTTCAAAGAGCTAGCACAAACCGTGTTTGATTTAGAGTTCCAACTACATGTATCCATATAGGAGAAAACAGAGTGAAACCTAAACATGAAAACGGTTACTGCAAAGGAACGGTTTAACCTAGAAGAATGAAACTTGGTGACCCAAGTGGGATTGGTGTACTGATCACTAAATGGAAGTATCATCAAGATTGGGTGAAAAAATGTTTGCTGAGATTTCAGGAAACTCGTAGTTTTTTGGAAGCGTGGCAACCCCTTTTAATGAAAGGGATTCTCGTCAGTCTCTGCTTGGGGCTACTTCAATAACACACAAACCATAGCGATAGAACTTGGAACTACATTATTGTGCCAAGTTTCAAAGAGCTAGCACAAACCGTGTTTGATTTAGAGTTCCAACTACATGTATCCATATAGGAGAAAACAGAGTGAAACCTAAACATGAAAACGGTTACTGCAAAGGAACGGTTTAAACTAGAAGCACGAAATTTGGTGAGCCAAGTGGGATTGGTGTACTGATCATTAAATGGAAGTATCATGAAGACTGAGTGAAAAAATGTTTGCTGAGATTTCAGGAAACTCGCAGTTTTCCGGAAGCCTGGCAACCCCTTTCAATGAAAGTGATTCTCGTCAGTCTCTGCTTGGGGCTACTTCAATAGCACACAAACCATATCGATAGAACTTGGCACTACATTATTGTGCCAAGTTTCAAAGAGCTAGCACAAACCATGTTTGATTTAGAGTTCCAACTACATGTATCCATATAGGAGAAAACAGAGTGAAACCTAAACATGAAAACGGTTACTGCAAAGGAACGGTTTAACCTAGAAGAACGAAATTTGGTGAGCCAAGTGGGATTGGTGTACTGATCATTAAATGGAAGTATCATCAAGACTGGTTGAAAAAATGTTTGCTGTGATTTCAGGAAACTCGCAGTTTTCCGGAAGCCTGGAAACCCCTTTTAATGAAAGTGATTCTCGTCAGTCTCTGCTTGGGGCTACTTCAGTAACCCACAAACCACAGCGATAGAACTTGGAACTACATTATTGTGCCAAGTTTCAAAGAGCTAGCACAAACCGTGTTTGATTTAGAGTTCCAACTACATGTATCCATATAGGAGAAAACAGAGTGAAACCTAAACATGAAAACGGTTACTGCAAAGGAACGGTTTAAACCAGAAGCACGAAATTTGGTGAGCCAAGTGGGATTGGTGTACTGATCATTAAATGGAAGTATCATGAAGACTGAGTGAAAAAATGTTTGCTGAGATTTCAGGAAACTCGCAGTTTTTTGGAAGCCTGGCAACCCCTTTCAATGAAAGTGATTCTCGTCAGTCTCTGCTTGGGGCTACTTCAATAGCACACAAACCATAGCGATAGAACATGGAACTACATTATTGTGCCAAGTTTCAAAGAGCTAGCACAAACCGTGTTTGATTTACAGTTCCAACTACATGTATCCATATAGGAGAAAACAGAGTGAAACCTAAACATGAAAACGGTTACTGCAAAGGAACGGTTTAACCTAGAAGAACGAAATTTGGTGAGCCAAGTGGGATTGGTGTACTGATCATTAAATGGAAGTATCATCAAGACTGGTTGAAAAAATGATTGCTGTGATTTCAGGAAACTCGCAGTTTTCCGGAAGCCTGGAAACCCCTTTTAATGAAAGTGATTCTCGTCAGTCTCTGCTTGTGGCTACTTCAATAACACACAAACCATAGCGATAGAACTTGGAACTACATTATTGTGCCATGTTTCAAAAGAGCTAGCACTAACCGTGTTTGATTTAGAGTTCCAACTACATGAATCCATATAGGAGAAAACAGAGTGAAACCTAAACATGAAAACGGTTACTGCAAAGGAACGGTTTAACCTAGAAGAACGAAATTTGGTGATCCAAGTGGGATTGGTGTACTGATCATTACCTGCAAGTATCATCAAGATTGGGTGAAAAAAATGTTTGCCGAGATTACAGGAAACTCGCAGTTTTTTCGAAGCCTGGCAACCCCTTTCAATGAAAGTGATACTCGTCAGTCTCTGCTTGGGGCTACATCAATAGCACACAAACCATATCGATAGAACTTGGCACTACATTATTGTGCCAAGTTTCAAAGAGCTAGCACAAACCGTGTTTGATTTAGAGTTCCAACTACATGTATCCATATAGGAGAAAACAGAGTGAAACCTAAACATGAAAACGGTTACTGCAAAGGAACGGTTTAACCTAGAAGAACGAAATTTGGTGAGCCAAGTGGGATTGGTGTACTGATCATTAAATCGAAGTATCATCAAGACTGGTTGAAAAAATGTTTGCTGTGATTTCAGGAAACTCGCAGTTTTCCGGAAGCCTGGAAACCCCTTTTAATGAAAGTGATTCTCGTCAGTCTCTGCTTGTGGCTACTTCAGTAACACACAAACCATAGCGATAGAACTTGGAACTACATTATTGTGCCAAGTTTCAAAGAGCTAGCACAAACCGTGTTTGATTTAGAGTTCCAACTACATGTATCCATATAGCAGAAAACAGAGTGAAACCTAAACATGAAAACGGTTACTGCAAAAGGAACGGTTTAAACCAGAAGCACGAAATTTGGTGAGCCAAGTGGGATTGGTGTACTGATCATTAAATGGGAAGTATCATGAAGACTGAGTGAAAAAATGTTTGCTGAGATTTCAGGAAACTCGCAGTTTTTGGAAGCCTGGCAACCCCTTTCAATGAAAGTGATTCTCGTCAGTCTCTGCTTGGGGCTACTTCAATAGCACACAAACCATAGCGATAGAACATGGAACTACATTATTGTGCCAAGTTTCAAAGAGCTAGCACAAACCGTGTTTGATTTACAGTTCCAACTACATGTATCCATATAGGAGAAAACAGAGTGAAACCTAAACATGAAAACGGTTACTGCAAAGGAACGGTTTAACCTAGAAGAACGAAATTTGGTGAGCCAAGTGGGATTGGTGTACTGATCGTTAAATGGAAATATCATCAAGACTGGTTGAAAAAATGTTTGCTGTGATTTCAGGAAACTCGCAGTTTTCCGGAAGCCTGGAAACCCCTTTTAATGAAAGTGATTCTCGTCAGTCTCTGCTTGTGGCTACTTCAATAACACACAAACCATAGCGATAGAACTTGGAACTACATTATTGTGCCATGTTTCAAAGAGCTAGCACAAACCGTGTTTGATTTAGAGTTCCAACTACATGTATCCATATAGGAGAAAACAGAGTGAAACCTAAACATGAAAACGGTTACTGCAAAGGAACGGTTTAACCTAGAAGAACGAAATTTGATGATCCAAGTGGGATTGGTGTACTGATCATTACCTGCAAGTATCATCAAGATTGGGTGAAAAAATGTTTGCCCAGATTACAGGAAACTCGCAGTTTTTGGAAGCCTGGCAACCCCTTTCAATGAAAGTGATACTCGTCAGTCTCTGCTTGGGGCTACTTCAATAGCACACAAACCATATCGATAGAACTTGGCACTACATTATTGTGCCAAGTTTCAAAGAGCTAGCACAAACCGTGTTTGATTTAGAGTTCCAACTACATGTATCCATATAGGAGAAAACAGAGTGAAACCTAAACATGAAAACGGTTACTGCAAAGGAACGGTTTAACCTAGAAGAACGAAATTTGGTGAGCCAAGTGGGATTGGTGTACTGATCACTACCTGCAAGTATCATCAAGATTGAGTGAAAAAATGTTTGCTGAGATTTCAGGAAATTCGTAGTATTTTGGAAGCTTGGCAACGCCTTTCAATGAAAGTGATTCTCGTCAGTCTCTGCTTGGGGCTACTTCAAGAGCACACAAACCATAGCGATAGAAGTTGGAACTACATTATTGTGCCAAGTTTCAAAGAGCTAGCACAAACCGTGTTTGATTTAGAGTTCCAACTACATGTATCCATATAGGAGAAAACAGGGTGAAACCTAAACATGAAAACGGTTACTGCAAAGGAACGGTTTAACCTAGAAGAATGAAACTTGGTGACCCAAGTGGGATTGGTGTACTGATCACTAAATGGAAGTATCATCAAGATTGGGTGAAAAAATGTTTGCTGAGATTTCAGGAAACTCGTAGTTTTTTGGAAGCGTGGCAACCCCTTTTAATGAAAGGGATTCTCGTCAGTCTCTGCTTGGGGCTACTTCAATAACACACAAACCATAGCGATAGAACTTGGAACTACATTATTGTGCCAAGTTTCAAAGAGCTAGCACAAACCGTGTTTGATTTAGAGTTCCAACTACATGTATCCATATAGGAGAAAACAGAGTGAAACCTAAACATGAAAACGGTTACTGCAAAGGAACGGTTTAAACTAGAAGCACGAAATTTGGTGAGCCAAGTGGGATTGGTGTACTGATCATTAAATGGAAGTATCATGAAGACTGAGTGAAAAAATGTTTGCTGAGATTTCAGGAAACTCGCAGTTTTCCGGAAGCCTGGCAACCCCTTTCAATGAAAGTGATTCTCGTCAGTCTCTGCTTGGGGCTACTTCAATAGCACACAAACCATATCGATAGAACTTGGCACTACATTATTGTGCCAAGTTTCAAAGAGCTAGCACAAACCGTGTTTGATTTAGAGTTCCAACTACATGTATCCATATAGGAGAAAACAGAGTGAAACCTAAACATGAAAACGGTTACTGCAAAGGAACGGTTTAACCTAGAAGAACGAAATTTGGTGAGCCAAGTGGGATTGGTGTACTGATCATTAAATGGAAGTATCATCAAGACTGGTTGAAAAAATGTTTGCTGTGATTTCAGGAAACTCGCAGTTTTCCGGAAGCCTGGAAACCCCTTTTAATGAAAGTGATTCTCGTCAGTCTCTGCTTGGGGCTACTTCAGTAACACACAAACCACAGCGATAGAACTTGGAACTACATTATTGTGCCAAGTTTCAAAGAGCTAGCACAAACCGTGTTTGATTTAGAGTTCCAACTACATGTATCCATATAGGAGAAAACAGAGTGAAACCTAAACATGAAAACGGTTACTGCAAAGGAACGGTTTAAACCAGAAGCACGAAATTTGGTGAGCCAAGTGGGATTGGTGTACTGATCATTAAATGGAAGTATCATGAAGACTGAGTGAAAAAATGTTTGCTGAGATTTCAGGAAACTCGCAGTTTTTTGGAAGCCTGGCAACCCCTTTCAATGAAAGTGATTCTCGTCAGTCTCTGCTTGGGGCTACTTCAATAGCACACAAACCATAGCGATAGAACATGGAACTACATTATTGTGCCAAGTTTCAAAGAGCTAGCACAAACCGTGTTTGATTTACAGTTCCAACTACATGTATCCATATAGGAGAAAACAGAGTGAAACCTAAACATGAAAACGGTTACTGCAAAGGAACGGTTTAACCTAGAAGAACGAAATTTGGTGAGCCAAGTGGGATTGGTGTACTGATCATTAAATGGAAGTATCATCAAGACTGGTTGAAAAAATGTTTGCTGTGATTTCAGGAAACTCGCAGTTTTCCGGAAGCCTGGAAACCCCTTTTAATGAAAGTGATTCTCGTCAGTCTCTGCTTGTGGCTACTTCAATAACACACAAACCATAGCGATAGAACTTGGAACTACATTATTGTGCCATGTTTCAAAGAGCTAGCACTAACCGTGTTTGATTTAGAGTTCCAACTACATGTATCCATATAGGAGAAAACAGAGTGAAACCTAAACATGAAAACGGTTACTGCAAAGGAACGGTTTAACCTAGAAGAACGAAATTTGGTGATCCAAGTGGGATTGGTGTACTGATCATTACCTGCAAGTATCATCAAGATTGGGTGAAAAAATGTTTGCCGAGATTACAGGAAACTCGCAGTTTTTTCGAAGCCTGGCAACCCCTTTCAATGAAAGTGATACTCGTCAGTCTCTGCTTGGGGCTACATCAATAGCACACAAACCATATCGATAGAACTTGGCACTACATTATTGTGCCAAGTTTCAAAGAGCTAGCACAAACCGTGTTTGATTTAGAGTTCCAACTACATGTATCCATATAGGAGAAAACAGAGTGAAACCTAAACATGAAAACGGTTACTGCAAAGGAACGGTTTAACCTAGAAGAACGAAATTTGGTGAGCCAAGTGGGATTGGTGTACTGATCATTAAATGGAAGTATCATCAAGACTGGTTGAAAAAATGTTTGCTGTGATTTCAGGAAACTCGCAGTTTTCCGGAAGCCTGGAAACCCCTTTTAATGAAAGTGATTCTCGTCAGTCTCTGCTTGTGGCTACTTCAGTAACACACAAACCATAGCGATAGAACTTGGAACTACATTATTGTGCCAAGTTTCAAAGAGCTAGCACAAACCGTGTTTGATTTAGAGTTCCAACTACATGTATCCATATAGGAGAAAACAGAGTGAAACCTAAACATGAAAACGGTTACTGCAAAGGAACGGTTTAAACCAGAAGCACGAAATTTGGCGAGCCAAGTGGGATTGGTGTACTGATCATTAAATGGAAGTATCATGAAGACTGAGTGAAAAAATGTTTGCTGAGATTTCAGGAAACTCGCAGTTTTTTGGAAGCCTGGCAACCCCTTTCAATGAAAGTGATTCTCGTCAGTCTCTGCTTGGGGCTACTTCAATAGCACACAAACCATAGCGATAGAACATGGAACTACATTATTGTGCCAAGTTTCAAAGAGCTAGCACAAACCGTGTTTGATTTACAGTTCCAACTACATGTATCCATATAGGAGAAAACAGAGTGAAACCTAAACATGAAAACGGTTACTGCAAAGGAACGGTTTAACCTAGAAGAACGAAATTTGGTGAGCCAAGTGGGATTGGTGTACTGATCGTTAAATGGAAATATCATCAAGACTGGTTGAAAAAATGTTTGCTGTGATTTCAGGAAACTCGCAGTTTTCCGGAAGCCTGGAAACCCCTTTTAATGAAAGTGATTCTCGTCAGTCTCTGCTTGTGGCTACTTCAATAACACACAAACCATAGTGATAGAACTTGGAACTACATTATTGTGCCATGTTTCAAAGAGCTAGCACAAACCGTGTTTGATTTAGAGTTCCAACTACATGTATCCATATAGGAGAAAACAGAGTGAAACCTAAACATGAAAACGGTTACTGCAAAGGAACGGTTTAACCTAGAAGAACGAAATTTGATGATCCAAGTGGGATTGGTGTACTGATCATTACCTGCAAGTATCATCAAGATTGGGTGAAAAAATGTTTGCCCAGATTACAGGAAACTCGCAGTTTTTTGGAAGCCTGGCAACCCCTTTCAATGAAAGTGATACTCGTCAGTCTCTGCTTGGGGCTACTTCAATAGCACACAAACCATATCGATAGAACTTGGCACTACATTATTGTGCCAAGTTTCAAAGAGCTAGCACAAACCGTGTTTGATTTAGAGTTCCAACTACATGTATCCATATAGGAGAAAACAGAGTGAAACCTAAACATGAAAACGGTTACTGCAAAGGAACGGTTTAACCTAGAAGAACGAAATTTGGTGAGCCAAGTGGGATTGGTGTACTGATCATTAAATGGAAGTATCATCAAGACTGGTTGAAAAAATGTTTTCTGTGATTTCAGGAAACTCGCAGTTTTCCGGAAGCCTGGAAACCCCTTTTAATGAAAGTGATTCTCGTCAGTCTCTGCTTGTGGCTACTTCAGTAACACACAAACCACAGCGATAGAACTTGGAACTACATTATTGTGCCAAGTTTCAAAGAGCTAGCACAAACCGTGTTTGATTTAGAGTTCCAACTACATGTATCCATATAGGAGAAAACAGAGTGAAACCTAAACATGAAAACGGTTACTGCAAAGGAACGGTTTAAACCAGAAGCACGAAATTTGGTGAGCCAAGTGGGATTGGTGTACTGATCATTAAATGGAAGTATCATGAAGACTGAGTGAAAAAATGTTTGCTGAGATTTCAGGAAACTCGCAGTTTTTTGGAAGCCTGGCAACCCCTTTCAATGAAAGTGATTCTCGTCAGTCTCTGCTTGGGGCTACTTCAATAGCACACAAACCATAGCGATAGAACATGGAACTACATTATTGTGCCAAGTTTCAAAGAGCTAGCACAAACCGTGTTTGATTTAGAGTTCCAACTACATGTATCCATATAGGAGAAAACAGAGTGAAACCTAAACATGAAAACGGTTACTGCAAAGGAACGGTTTAAAGCAGAAGCACGAAATTTGGTGAGCCAAGTGGGATTGGTGTACTGATCATTAAATGGAAGTATCATGAAGACTGAGTGAAAAAATGTTTGCTGAGATTTCAGGAAACTCGCAGTTTTTTGGAAGCCTGGCAACCCCTTTCAATGAAAGTGATTCTCGTCAGTCTCTGCTTGGGGCTACTTCAATAGCACACAAACCATAGCGATAGAACATGGAACTACATTATTGTGCCAAGTTTCAAAGAGCTAGCACAAACCGTGTTTGATTTACAGTTCCAACTACATGTATCCATATAGGAGAAAACAGAGTGAAACCTAAACATGAAAACGGTTACTGCAAAGGAACGGTTTAACCTAGAAGAACGAAATTTGGTGAGCCAAGTGGGATTGGTGTACTGATCATTAAATGGAAGTATCATCAAGACTGGTTGAAAAAATGTTTGCTGTGATTTCAGGAAACTCGCAGTTTTCCGGAAGCCTGGAAACCCCTTTTAATGAAAGTGATTCTCGTCAGTCTCTGCTTGTGGCTACTTCAATAACACACAAACCATAGCGATAGAACTTGGAACTACATTATTGTGCCATGTTTCAAAGAGCTAGCACTAACCGTGTTTGATTTAGAGTTCCAACTACATGTATCCATATAGGAGAAAACAGAGTGAAACCTAAACATGAAAACGGTTACTGCAAAGGAACGGTTTAACCTAGAAGAACGAAATTTGGTGATCCAAGTGGGATTGGTGTACTGATCATTACCTGCAAGTATCATCAAGATTGGGTGAAAAAATGTTTGCCGAGATTACAGGAAACTGGCAGTTTTTTCGAAGCCTGGCAACCCTTTCAATGAAAGTGATACTCGTCAGTCTCTGCTTGGGGCTACATCAATAGCACACAAACCATATCGATAGAACTTGGCACTACATTATTGTGCCAAGTTTCAAAGAGCTAGCACAAACCGTGTTTGATTTAGAGTTCCAACTACATGTATCCATATAGGAGAAAACAGAGTGAAACCTAAACATGAAAACGGTTACTGCAAAGGAACGGTTTAAACCAGAAGCACGAAATTTGGTGAGCCAAGTGGGATTGGTGTACTGATCATTAAATGGAAGTATCATGAAGACTGAGTGAAAAAATGTTTGCTGAGATTTCAGGAAACTCGCAGTTTTTTGGAAGCCTGGCAACCCCTTTCAATGAAAGTGATTCTCGTCAGTCTCTGCTTGGGGCTACTTCAATAGCACACAAACCATAGCGATAGAACATGGAACTACATTATTGTGCCAAGTTTCAAAGAGCTAGCACAAACCGTGTTTGATTTACAGTTCCAACTACATGTATCCATATAGGAGAAAACAGAGTGAAACCTAAACATGAAAACGGTTACTGCAAAGGAACGGTTTAACCTAGAAGAACGAAATTTGGTGAGCCAAGTGGGATTGGTGTACTGATCGTTAAATGGAAATATCATCAAGACTGGTTGAAAAAATGTTTGCTGTGATTTCAGGAAACTCGCAGTTTTCCGGAAGCCTGGAAACCCCTTTTAATGAAAGTGATTCTCGTCAGTCTCTGCTTGTGGCTACTTCAATAACACACAAACCATAGCGATAGAACTTGGAACTACATTATTGTGCCATGTTTCAAAGAGCTAGCACAAACCGTGTTTGATTTAGAGTTCCAACTACATGTATCCATATAGGAGAAAACAGAGTGAAACCTAAACATGAAAACGGTTACTGCAAAGGAACGGTTTAACCTAGAAGAACGAAATTTGATGATCCAAGTGGGATTGGTGTACTGATCATTACCTGCAAGTATCATCAAGATTGGGTGAAAAAATGTTTGCCGAGATTACAGGAAACTCGCAGTTTTTTGGAAGCCTGGCAACCCCTTTCAATGAAAGTGATACTCGTCAGTCTCTGCTTGGGGCTACTTCAATAGCACACAAACCATATCGATAGAACTTGGCACTACATTATTGTGCCAAGTTTCAAAGAGCTAGCACAAACCGTGTTTGATTTAGAGTTCCAAATACATGTATCCATATAGGAGAAAACAGAGTGAAACCTAAACATGAAAACGGTTACTGCAAAGGAACGGTTTAACCTAGAAGAACGAAATTTAGTGAGCCAAGTGAGATTCGTGTACTGATCACTACCTGCAAGTATCATCAAGATTGAGTGAAAAAATGTTTGCTGAGATTTCAGGAAATTCGTAGTATTTTGGAAGCTTGGCAACGCCTTTCAATGAAAGTGATTCTCGTCAGTCTCTGCTTGGGGCTACTTCAAGAGCACACAAACCATAGCGATAGAAGTTGGAACTACATTATTGTGCCAAGTTTCAAAGAGCTAGCACAAACCGTGTTTGATTTAGAGTTCCAACTACATGTATCCATATAGGAGAAAACAGGGTGAAACCTAAACATGAAAACGGTTACTGCAAAGGAACGGTTTAACCTAGAAGAACGAAATTTGGTGAGCCAAGTGGGATTGGTGTACTGATCACTAAATGGAAGTATCATCAAGATTGGGTGAAAAAATGTTTGCTGAGATTTCAGGAAACTCGTAGTTTTTTGGAAGCGTGGCAACCCCTTTTAATGAAAGGGATTCTCGTCAGTCTCTGCTTGGGGCTACTTCAATAACACACAAACCATAGCGATAGAACTTGGAACTACATTATTGTGCCAAGTTTCAAAGAGCTAGCACAAACCGTGTTTGATTTAGAGTTCCAACTACATGTATCCATATAGGAGAAAACAGAGTGAAACCTAAACATGAAAACGGTTACTGCAAAGGAACGGTTTAAACTAGAAGCACGAAATTTGGTGAGCCAAGTGGGATTGGTGTACTGATCATTAAATGGAAGTATCATGAAGACTGAGTGAAAAAATGTTTGCTGAGATTTCAGGAAACTCGCAGTTTTCCGGAAGCCTGGCAACCCCTTTCAATGAAAGTGATTCTCGTCAGTCTCTGCTTGGGGCTACTTCAATAGCACACAAACCATATCGATAGAACTTGGCACTACATTATTGTGCCAAGTTTCAAAGAGCTAGCACAAACCGTGTTTGATTTAGAGTTCCAACTACATGTATCCATATAGGAGAAAACAGAGTGAAACCTAAACATGAAAACGGTTACTGCAAAGGAACGGTTTAACCTAGAAGAACGAAATTTGGTGAGCCAAGTGGGATTGGTGTACTGATCATTAAATGGAAGTATCATCAAGACTGGTTGAAAAAATGTTTGCTGTGATTTCAGGAAACTCGCAGTTTTCCGGAAGCCTGGAAACCCCTTTTAATGAAAGTGATTCTCGTCAGTCTCTGCTTGGGGCTACTTCAGTAACACACAAACCACAGCGATAGAACTTGGAACTACATTATTGTGCCAAGTTTCAAAGAGCTAGCACAAACCGTGTTTGATTTAGAGTTCCAACTACATGTATCCATATAGGAGAAAACAGAGTGAAACCTAAACATGAAAACGGTTACTGCAAAGGAACGGTTTAAACCAGAAGCACGAAATTTGGTGAGCCAAGTGGGATTGGTGTACTGATCATTAAATGGAAGTATCATGAAGACTGAGTGAAAAAATGTTTGCTGAGATTTCAGGAAACTCGCAGTTTTTTGGAAGCCTGGCAACCCCTTTCAATGAAAGTGATTCTCGTCAGTCTCTGCTTGGGGCTACTTCAATAGCACACAAACCATAGCGATAGAACATGGAACTACATTATTGTGCCAAGTTTCAAAGAGCTAGCACAAACCGTGTTTGATTTACAGTTCCAACTACATGTATCCATATAGGAGAAAACAGAGTGAAACCTAAACATGAAAACGGTTACTGCAAAGGAACGGTTTAACCTAGAAGAACGAAATTTGGTGAGCCAAGTGGGATTGGTGTACTGATCATTAAATGGAAGTATCATCAAGACTGGTTGAAAAAATGTTTGCTGTGATTTCAGGAAACTCGCAGTTTTCCGGAAGCCTGGAAACCCCTTTTAATGAAAGTGATTCTCGTCAGTCTCTGCTTGGGATTACTTCAATAGCACACAAACCATAGCGATAGAAGTTGGAACTACATTATTGTGCCAAGTTTCAAAGAGCTAGCACAAACCGTGTTTGATTTAGAGTTCCAACTACATGTATCCATATAGGAGAAAACAGAGTGAAACCTAAACATGAAAACGGTTACTGCAAAGGAACGGTTTAACCTAGAAGAATGAAATTTGGTGAGCCAAGTGGGATTGGTGTACTGATCACTAAATGGAAGTATCATCAAGATTGGGTGAAAAAATGTTTGCTGAGATTTCAGGAAACTCGTAGTTTTTTAAGCTTGGCAACCCCTTTTAGTGAAAGTGATTCTCGTAAGTCTCTGCTTGGGGCTACTTCAATAACACACAAACTATAGTGATAGAACTTGGAACTACATTATTGTGCCAAGTTTCAAAGAGCTAGCACAAACCGTGTTTGATTTAGAGTTCCAACTACATGTATCCATATAGGAGAAAACAGAGTGAAACCTAAACATGAAAACGGTTACTGCAAAGGAACGGTTTAACCTAGAAGAATGAAACTTGGTGAGCCAAGTGGGATTGGTGTACTGATCACTAAATGGAAGTATCATCAAGACTGGGTGAAAAAATGTTTGCTGAGATTTCAGGAAACTCGTAGTTTTTTGGAAGCGTGGCAACCCCTTTTAATGAAAGTGATTCTCGTCAGTCTCTGCTTGTGGCTACTTCAATAACACACAAACTATAGTGATAGAACTTGGAACTACATTATTGTGCCAAGTTTCAAAGAGCTAGCACAAACCGTGTTTGATTTAGAGTTCCAACTACATGTATCCATATAGGAGAAAACAGAGTGAAACCTAAACATGAAAACGGTTACTGCAAAGGAACGGTTTAACCTAGAAGAATGAAACTTGGTGAGCCAAGTGGGATTGGTGTACTGATTACTAAATGGAAGAATCATCAAGATTGGGTGAAAAAATGTTTGCTGAGATTTCAGGAAACTCGTAGTTTTTTGGAAGCGTGGCAACCCCTTTTAATGAAAGTGATTCTCGTCAGTCTCTGCTTGGGGCTACTTCAATAACACACAAACCATAGCGATAGAACATGGAACTACATTATTGTGCCAAGTTTCAAAGAGCTAGCACAAACCGTGTTTGATTTAGAGTTCCAACTACATGTATCCATATAGGAGAAAACAGAGTGAAACCTAAACATGAAAACGGTTACTGCAAAGGAACGGTTTAAACTAGAAGCACGAAATTTGGTGAGCCAAGTGGGATTGGTGTACTGATCATTAAATGGAAGTATCATGAAGACTGAGTGAAAAATGTTTGCTGAGATTTCAGGAAACTCGCAGTTTTTTGGAAGCCTGGCAACCCCTTTTAATGAAAGTGATTCTCGTCAGTCTCTGCTTGTGGCTACTTCAATAACACACAAACCATAGCGATAGAACTTGGAACTACATTATTGTGCCATGTTTCAAAGAGCTAGCACTAACCGTGTTTGATTTAGAGTTCCAACTACATGTATCCATATAGGAGAAAACAGAGTGAAACCTAAACATGAAAACGGTTACTGCAAAGGAACGGTTTAACCTAGAAGAACGAAATTTGGTGATCCAAGTGGGATTGGTGTACTGATCATTACCTGCAAGTATCATCAAGATTGGGTGAAAAAATGTTTGCCGAGATTACAGGAAACTCGCAGTTTTTTGGAAGCCTGGCAACCCCTTTCAATGAAAATGATACCCCTCAGTCTCTGCTTGAGGCTACTTCAGTAACACACAAACCATAGCGATAGAACTTGGAACTACATTATTGTGCCAAGTTTCAAAGAGCTAGCACAAACCGTGTTTGATTTAGAGTTCCAACTACATGTATCCATATAGGAGAAAACAGAGTGAAACCTAAACATGAAAACGGTTACTGCAAAGGAACGGTTTAAACCAGAAGCACGAAATTTGGTGAGCCAAGTGGGATTGGTGTACTGATCATTAAATGGAAGTATCATGAAGACTGAGTGAAAAAATGTTTGCTGAGATTTCAGGAAACTCGCAGTTTTTTGGAAGCCTGGCAAGCCCTTTCAATGAAAGTGATTCTCGTCAGTCTCTGCTTGGGGCTACTTCAATAGCACACAAACCATAGCGATAGAACATGGAACTACATTATTGTGCCAAGTTTCAAAGAGCTAGCACAAACCGTGTTTGATTTACAGTTCCAACTACATGTATCCATATAGGAGAAAACAGAGTGAAACCTAAACATGAAAACGGTTACTGCAAAGGAACGGTTTAACCTAGAAGAACGAAATTTGGTGAGCCAAGTGGGATTGGTGTACTGATCATTAAATGGAAGTATCATCAAGACTGGTTGAAAAAATGTTTGCTGTGATTTCAGGAAACTCGTAGTTTTCCGGAAGCCTGGAAACCCCTTTTAATGAAAGTGATTCTCGTCAGTCTCTGCTTGTGGCTACTTCAATAACACACAAACCATAGCGATAGAACTTGGAACTACATTATTGTGCCATGTTTCAAAGAGCTAGCACTAACCGTGTTTGATTTAGAGTTCCAACTACATGTATCCATATAGGAGAAAACAGAGTGAAACCTAAACATGAAAACGGTTACTGCAAAGGAACGGTTTAACCTAGAAGAACGAAATTTGGTGATCCAAGTGGGATTGGTGTACTGATCATTACCTGCAAGTATCATCAAGATTGGGTGAAAAAATGTTTGCCGAGATTACAGGAAACTCGCAGTTTTTTGGGAAGCCTGGCAACCCCTTTCAATGAAAGTGATACCCCTCAGTCTCTGCTTGGGGCTACTTCAATAGCACACAAACAATATCGATAGAACTTGGCACTACATTATTGTGCCAAGTTTCAAAGAGCTAGCACAAACCGTGTTTGATTTAGAGTTCCAACTACATGTATCCATATAGGAGAAAACAGAGTGAAACCTAAACATGAAAACGGTTACTGCAAAGGAACGGTTTAACCTAGAAGAACGAAATTTAGTGAGCCAAGTGAGATTCGTGTACTGATCACTACCTGCAAGTATCATCAAGATTGGGTGAAAAAATGTTTGCTGAGATTTCAGGACACTCGTAGTATTTTGGAAGCTTGGCAACGCCTTTCAATGAACGGGATTCTCGTCAGTCTCTGCTTGGGATTACTTCAATAGCACACAAACCATAGCGATAGAAGTTGGAACTACATTATTGTGCCAAGTTTCAAAGAGCTAGCACAAACCGTGTTTGATTTAGAGTTCCAACTACATGTATCCATATAGGAGAAAACAGAGTGAAACCTAAACATGAAAACGGTTACTGCAAAGGAATGGTTTAACCTAGAAGAATGAAATTTGGTGAGCCAAGTGGGATTGGTGTACTGATCACTAAATGGAAGTATCATCAAGATTGGGTGAAAAAATGTTTGCTGAGATTTCAGCAAACTCGTAGTTTTTTAAGCTTGGCAACCCCTTTTAGTGAAAGTGATTCTCGTCAGTCTCTGCTTGGGGCTACTTCAATAACACACAAACTATAGTGATAGAACTTGGAACTACATTATTGTGCCAAGTTTCAAAGAGCTAGCACAAACCGTGTTTGATTTAGAGTTCCAACTACATGTATCCATATAGGAGAAAACAGAGTGAAACCTAAACATGAAAACGGTTACTGCAAAGGAACGGTTTAACCTAGAAGAATGAAACTTGGTGAGCCAAGTGGGATTGGTGTACTGATCACTAAATGGAAGTATCATCAAGATTGGGTGAAAAAATGTTTGCTGAGATTTCAGGAAACTCGTAGTTTTTTGGAAGCGTGGCAACCCCTTTTAATGAAAGTGATTCTCGTCAGTCTCTGCTTGTGGCTACTTCAATAACACACAAACTATAGTGATAGAACTTGGAACTACATTATTGTGCCAAGTTTCAAAGAGCTAGCACAAACCGTGTTTGATTTAGAGTTCCAACTACATGTATCCATATAGGAGAAAACAGAGTGAAACCTAAACATGAAAACGGTTACTGCAAAGGAACGGTTTAACCTAGAAGAATGAAACTTGGTGAGCCAAGTGGGATTGGTGTACTGATTACTAAATGGAAGTATCATCAAGATTGGGTGAAAAAATGTTTGCTGAGATTTCAGGAAACTCGTAGTTTTTTGGAAGCGTGGCAACCCCTTTTAATGAAAGTGATTCTCGTCAGTCTCTGCTTGGGGCTACTTCAATAACACACAAACCATAGCGATAGAACATGGAAATACATTATTGTGCCAAGTTTCAAAGAGCTAGCACAAACCGTGTTTGATTTAGAGTTCCAACTACATGTATCCATATAGGAGAAAACAGAGTGAAACCTAAACATGAAAACGGTTACTGCAAAGGAACGGTTTAAACTAGAAGCACGAAATTTGGTGAGCCAAGTGGGATTGGTGTACTGATCATTAAATGGAAGTATCATGAAGACTGAGTGAAAAAATGTTTGCTGAGATTTCAGGAAACTCGCAGTTTTTTGGAAGCCTGGCAACCCTTTCAATGAAAGTGATTCTCGTCAGTCTCTGCTTGGGGCTACTTCAATAGCACACAAACCATAGCGATAGAACATGGAACTACATTATTGTGCCAAGTTTCAAAGAGCTAGCACAAACCGTGTTTGATTTAGAGTTCCAACTACATGTATCCATATAGGAGAAAACAGAGTGAAACCTAAACATGAAAACGGTTACTGCAAAGGAACGGTTTAAACTAGAAGCACGAAATTTGGTGAGCCAAGTGGGATTGGTGTACTGATCATTAAATGGAAGTATCATGAAGACTGAGTGAAAAAATGTTTGCTGAGATTTCAGGAAACTCGCAGTTTTTTGGAAGCCTGGCAACCCCTTTCAATGAAAGTGATTCTCGTCAGTCTCTGCTTGGGGCTACTTCAATAGCACACAAACCATAGCGATAGAACATGGAACTACATTATTGTGCCAAGTTTCAAAGAGCTAGCACAAACCGTGTTTGATTTACAGTTCCAACTACATGTATCCATATAGGAGAAAACAGAGTGAAACCTAAACATGAAAACGGTTACTGCAAAGGAACGGTTTAACCTAGAAGAACGAAATTTGGTGAGCCAAGTGGGATTGGTGTACTGATCGTTAAATGGAAGTATCATCAAGACTGGTTGAAAAAATGTTTGCTGTGATTTCAGGAAACTCGCAGTTTTCCGGAAGCCTGGAAACCCCTTTTAATGAAAGTGATTCTCGTCAGTCTCTGCTTGTGGCTACTTCAATAACACACAAACCATAGCGATAGAACTTGGAACTACATTATTGTGCCATGTTTCAAAGAGCTAGCACAAACCGTGTTTGATTTAGAGTTCCAACTACATGTATCCATATAGGAGAAAACAGAGTGAAACCTAAACATGAAAACGGTTCCTGCAAAGGAACGGTTTAACCTAGAAGAACGAAATTTGGTGATCCAAGTGGGATTGGTGTACTGATCATTACCTGCAAGTATCATCAAGATTGGGTGAAAAAATGTTTGCCGAGATTACAGGAAACTCGCAGTTTTTTGGAAGCCTGGCAACCCCTTTCAATGAAAGTGATACTCGTCAGTCTCTGCTTGGGGCTACTTCAATAGCACACAAACCATATCGATAGAACATGGAACTACATTATTGTGCCAAGTTTCAAAGAGCTAGCACAAACCGTGTTTGATTTAGAGTTCCAACTACATGTATCCATATAGGAGAAAACAGAGTGAAACCTAAACATGAAAACGGTTACTGCAAAGGAACGGTTTAACCTAGAAGAACGAAATTTGGTGAGCCAAGTGGGATTGGTGTACTGATCATTAAATGGAAGTATCATCAAGACTGGTTGAAAAAATGTTTGCTGTGATTTCAGGAAACTCGCAGTTTTCCGGAAGCCTGGAAACCCCTTTTAATGAAAGTGATTCTCGTCAGTCTCTGCTTGTGGCTACTTCAATAACACACAAACCATAGCGATAGAACTTGGAACTACATTATTGTGCCAAGTTTCAAAGAGCTAGCACAAACCGTGTTTGATTTAGAGTTCCAACTACATGTATCCATATAGGAGAAAACAGAGTGAAACCTAAACATGAAAACGGTTACTGCAAAGGAACGGTTTAAACCAGAAACACGGAATTTGGTGAGCCAAGTGGGATTGGTGTACTGATCATTAAATGGAAGTATCATGAAGACTGAGTGAAAAAAGGTTTGCTGAGATTTCAGGAAACTCGCAGTTTTTTGGAAGCCTGGCAACCCCTTTCAATGAAAGTGATTCTCGTCAGTCTCTGCTTGGGGCTACTTCAATAGCACACAAACCATAGCGATAGAACATGGAACTACATTATTGTGCCACGTTTCAAAGAGCTAGCACAAACCGTGTTTGATTTACAGTTCCAACTACATGTATCCATATAGGAGAAAACAGAGTGAAACCTAAACATGAAAACGGTTACTGCAAAGGAACGGTTTAACCTAGAAGAACGAAATTTGGTGAGCCAAGTGGGATTGGTGTACTGATCATTAAATGGAAGTATCATCAAGACTGGTTGAAAAAATGTTTGCTGTGATTTCAGGAAACTCGCAGTTTTCCGGAAGCCTGGAAACCCCTTTTAATGAAAGTGATTCTCGTCAGTCTCTGCTTGTGGCTACTTCAATAACACACAAACCATAGCGATAGAACTTGGAACTACATTATTGTGCCATGTTTCAAAGAGCTAGCACTAACCGTGTTTGATTTAGAGTTCCAACTACATGTATCCATATAGGAGAAAACAGAGTGAAACCTAAACATGAAAACGGTTACTGCAAAGGAACGGTTTAACCTAGAAGAACGAAATTTGGTGATCCAAGTGGGATTGGTGTACTGATCATTACCTGCAAGTATCATCAAGATTGGGTGAAAAAATGTTTGCCGAGATTACAGGAAACTCGCAGTTTTTTGGAAGCCTGGCAACCCCTTTCAATGAAAGTGATACCCCTCAGTCTCTGCTTGGGGCTACTTCAATAGCACACAAACCATATCGATAGAACTTGGCACTACATTATTGTGCCAAGTTTCAAAGAGCTAGCACAAACCGTGTTTGATTTAGAGTTCCAACTACATGTATCCATATAGGAGAAAACAGAGTGAAACCTAAACATGAAAACGGTTACTGCAAAGGAACGGTTTAACCTAGAAGAACGAAATTTAGTGAGCCAAGTGAGATTCGTGTACTGATCACTACCTGCAAGTATCATCAAGATTGGGTGAAAAAATGTTTGCTGAGATTTCAGGACAGTCGTAGTATTTTGGAAGCTTGGCAACGCCTTTCAATGAACGGGATTCTCGTCAGTCTCTGCTTGGGATTACTTCAATAGCACACAAACCATAGCGATAGAAGTTGGAACTACAATATTGTGCCAAGTTTCAAAGAGCTAGCACAAACCGTGTTTGATTTAGAGTTCCAACTACATGTATCCATATAGGAGAAAACAGAGTGAAACCTAAACATGAAAACGGTTACTGCAAAGGAACGGTTTAACCTAGAAGAATGAAATTTGGTGAGCCAAGTGGGATTGGTGTACTGATCACTAAATGGAAGTATCAACAAGATTGGGTGAAAAAATGTTTGCTGAGATTTCAGGAAACTCGTAGTTTTTTAAGCTTGGCAACCCCTTTTAGTGAAAGTGATTCTCGTAAGTCTCTGCTTGGGGCTACTTCAATAACACACAAACTATAGTGATAGAACTTGGAACTACATTATTGTGCCAAGTTTCAAAGAGCTAGCACAAACCGTGTTTGATTTAGAGTTCCAACTACATGTATCCATATAGGAGAAAACAGAGTGAAACCTAAACATGAAAACGGTTACTGCAAAGGAACGGTTTAACCTAGAAGAATGAAACTTGGTGAGCCAAGTGGGATTGGTGTACTGATCACTAAATGGAAGTATCATCAAGATTGGGTGAAAAAATGTTTGCTGAGATTTCAGGAAACTCGTAGTTTTTTGGAAGCGTGGCAACCCCTTTTAATGAAAGTGATTCTCGTCAGTCTCTGCTTGGGGCTACTTCAATAACACACAAACTATAGTGATAGAACTTGGAACTACATTATTGTGCCAAGTTTCAAAGAGCTAGCACAAACCGTGTTTGATTTAGAGTTCCAACTACATGTATCCATATAGGAGAAAACAGAGTGAAACCTAAACATGAAAACGGTTACTGCAAAGGAACGGTTTAACCTAGAAGAATGAAACTTGGTGAGCCAAGTGGGATTGGTGTACTGATCACTAAATGGAAGTATCATCAAGATTGGGTGAAAAAATGTTTGCTGAAATTTCAGGAAACTCGTAGTTTTTTGGCAGCGTGGCAACCCCTTTTAATGAAAGTGATTCTCGTCAGTCTCTGCTTGGGGCTACTTCAATAACACGCAAACCATAGCGATAGAACTTGGAACTACATTATTGTGCCAAGTTTCAAAGAGCTAGCACAAACCGTGTTTGATTTAGAGTTCCAACTACATGTATCCCTATAGGAGAAAACAGAGTGAAACCTAAACATGAAAACGGTTACTGCAAAGGAACGGTTTAAACTAGAAGCACGAAATTTGGTGAGCCAAGTGGGATTGGTGTACTGATCATTAAATGGAAGTATCATGAAGACTGAGTGAAAAAATGTTTGCTGAGATTTCAGGAAACTCGCAGTTTTTTGGAAGCCTGGCAACCCCTTTCAATGAAAGTGATTCTCGTCAGTCTCTGCTTGGGGCTACTTCAATAGCACACAAACCATAGCGATAGAACATGGAACTACATTATTGTGCCAAGTTTCAAAGAGCTAGCACAAACCGTGTTTGATTTACAGTTCCAACTACATGTGTCCATATAGGAGAAAACAGAGTGAAACCTAAACATGAAAACGGTTACTGCAAAGGAACGGTTTAACCTAGAAGAACGAAATTTGGTGATCCAAGTGGGATTGGTGTACTGATCATTACCTGCAAGTATCATCAAGATTGGGTGAAAAAATGTTTGCCGAGATTACAGGAAACTCGCAGTTTTTTGGAAGCCTGGCAACCCCTTTCAATGAAAGTGATTCTCGTCAGTCTCTGCTTGGGGCTACTTCAATAGCACACAAACCATAGCGATAGAACATGGAACTACATTATTGTGCCAAGTTTCAAAGAGCTAGCACAAACCGTGTTTGATTTACAGTTCCAACTACATGTGTCCATATAGGAGAAAACAGAGTGAAACCTAAACATGAAAACGGTTACTGCAAAGGAACGGTTTAACCTAGAAGAACGAAATTTGGTGAGCCAAGTGGGATTGGTGTACTGATCGTTAAATGGAAGTATCATCAAGACTGGTTGAAAAAATGTTTGCTGTGATTTCAGGAAACTCGCAGTTTTCCGGAAGCCTGGAAACCCCTTTTAATGAAAGTGATTCTCGTCAGTCTCTGCTTGTGGCTACTTCAATAACACACAAACCATAGTGATAGAACTTGGAACTACATTATTGTGCCATGTTTCAAAGAGCTAGCACTAACCGTGTTTGATTTAGAGTTCCAACTACATGTATCCATATAGGAGAAAACAGAGTGAAACCTAAACATGAAAACGGTTACTGCAAAGGAACGGTTTAACCTAGAAGAACGAAATTTGGTGATCCAAGTGGGATTGGTGTACTGATCATTACCTGCAAGTATCATCAAGATTGGGTGAAAAAATGTTTGCCGAGATTACAGGAAACTCGCAGTTTTTTGGAAGCCTGGCAACCCCTTTCAATGAAAGTGATTCTCGTCAGTCTCTGCTTGGGGCTACTTCAATAGCACACAAACCATAGCGATAGAACATGGAACTACATTATTGTGCCAAGTTTCAAAGAGCTAGCACAAACCGTGTTTGATTTACAGTTCCAACTACATGTATCCATATAGGAGAAAACAGAGTGAAACCTAAACATGAAAACGGTTACTGCAAAGGAACGGTTTAACCTAGAAGAACGAAATTTGGTGAGCCAAGTGGGATTGGTGTACTGATCGTTAAATGGAAGTATCATCAAGACTGGTTGAAAAAATGTTTGCTGTGATTTCAGGAAACTCGCAGTTTTCCGGAAGCCTGGAAACCCCTTTTAATGAAAGTGATTCTCGTCAGTCTCTGCTTGTGGCTACTTCAATAACACACAAACCATAGCGATAGAACTTGGAACTACATTATTGTGCCACGTTTCAAAGAGCTAGCACAAACCGTGTTTGATTTAGAGTTCCAACTACATGTATCCATATAGGAGAAAACAGAGTGAAACCTAAACATGAAAACGGTTACTGCAAAGGAACGGTTTAACCTAGAAGAACGAAATTTGGTGATCCAAGTGGGATTGGTGTACTGATCATTACCTGCAAGTATCATCAAGATTGGGTGAAAAAATGTTTGCCGAGATTACAGGAAACTCGCAGTTTTTTGTTAGCCTGGCAACCCCTTTCAATGAAAGTGATACTCGTCAGTCTCTGCTTGGGGCTACTTCAATAGCACACAAACCATATCGATAGAACATGGAACTACATTATTGTGCCAAGTTTCAAAGAGCTAGCACAAACCGTGTTTGATTTAGAGTTCCAACTACATGTATCCATATAGGAGAAAACAGAGTGAAACCTAAACATGAAAACGGTTACTGCAAAGGAACGGTTTAACCTAGAAGAACGAAATTTGGTGAGCCAAGTGGGATTGGTGTACTGATCATTAAATGGAAGTATCATCAAGACTGGTTGAAAAAATGTTTGCTGTGATTTCAGGAAACTCGCAGTTTTCCGGAAGCCTGGAAACCCCTTTTAATGAAAGTGATTCTCGTCAGTCTCTGCTTGTGGCTACTTCAATAACACACAAACCATAGCGATAGAACTTGGAACTACATTATTGTGCCAAGTTTCAAAGAGCTAGCACAAACCGTGTTTGATTTAGAGTTCCAACTACATGTATCCATATAGGAGAAAACAGAGTGAAACCTAAACATGAAAACGGTTACTGCAAAGGAACGGTTTAAACCAGAAGCACGGAATTTGGTGAGCCAAGTGGGATTGGTGTACTGATCATTAAATGGAAGTATCATGAAGACTGAGTGAAAAAATGTTTGCTGAGATTTCAGGAAAATCGCAGTTTTTTGGAAGCCTGGCAACCCCTTTCAATGAAAGTGATTCTCGTCAGTCTCTGCTTGGGGCTACTTCAATAGCACACAAACCATAGCGATAGAACATGGAACTACATTATTGTGCCAAGTTTCAAAGAGCTAGCACAAACCGTGTTTGATTTACAGTTCCAACTACATGTATCCATATAGGAGAAAACAGAGTGAAACCTAAACATGAAAACGGTTACTGCAAAGGAACGGTTTAACCTAGAAGAACGAAATTTGGTGAGCCAAGTGGGATTGGTGTACTGATCATTAAATGGAAGTATCATCAAGACTGGTTGAAAAAATGTTTGCTGTGAATTTCAGGAAACTCGCAGTTTTCCGGAAGCCTGGAAACCCCTTTTAATGAAAGTGATTCTCGTCAGTCTCTGCTTGTGGCTACTTCAATAACACACAAACCATAGCGATAGAACTTGGAACTACATTATTGTGCCATGTTTCAAAGAGCTAGCACTAACCGTGTTGATTTAGAGTTCCAACTACATGTATCCATATAGGAGAAAACAGAGTGAAACCTAAACATGAAAACGGTTACTGCAAAGGAACGGTTTAACCTAGAAGAACGAAATTTGGTGATCCAAGTGGGATTGGTGTACTGATCATTACCTGCAAGTATCATCAAGATTGGGTGAAAAAATGTTTGCCGAGATTACAGGAAACTCGCAGTTTTTTGGAAGCCTGGCAACCCCTTTCAATGAAAGTGATACCCCTCAGTCTCTGCTTGGGGCTACTTCAATAGCACACAAACCATATCGATAGAACTTGGCACTACATTATTGTGCCAAGTTTCAAAGAGCTAGCACAAACCGTGTTTGATTTAGAGTTCCAACTACATGTATCCATATAGGAGAAAACAGAGTGAAACCTAAACATGAAAACGGTTACTGCAAAGGAACGGTTTAACCTAGAAGAACGAAATTTAGTGAGCCAAGTGAGATTCGTGTACTGATCACTACCTGCAAGTATCATCAAGATTGGGTGAAAAAATGTTTGCTGAGATTTCAGGACAGTCGTAGTATTTTGGAAGCTTGGCAACGCCTTTCAATGAACGGGATTCTCGTCAGTCTCTGCTTGGGATTACTTCAATAGCACACAAACCATAGCAATAGAAGTTGGAACTACAATATTGTGCCAAGTTTCAAAGAGCTAGCACAAACCGTGTTTGATTTAGAATTCCAACTACATGTATCCATATAGGAGAAAACAGAGTGAAACCTAAACATGAAAACGGTTACTGCAAAGGAACGGTTTAACCTAGAAGAATGAAATTTGGTGAGCCAAGTGGGATTGGTGTACTGATCACTAAATGGAAGTATCAACAAGATTGGGTGAAAAAATGTTTGCTGAGATTTCAGGAAACTCGTAGTTTTTTAAGCTTGGCAACCCCTTTTAGTGAAAGTGATTCTCGTAAGTCTCTGCTTGGGGCTACTTCAATAACACACAAACTATAGTGATAGAACTTGGAACTACATTATTGTGCCAAGTTTCAAAGAGCTAGCACAAACCGTGTTTGATTTAGAGTTCCAACTACATGTATCCATATAGGAGAAAACAGAGTGAAACCTAAACATGAAAACGGTTACTGCAAAGGAACGGTTTAACCTAGAAGAATGAAACTTGGTGAGCCAAGTGGGATTGGTGTACTGATCACTAAATGGAAGTATCATCAAGATTGGGTGAAAAAATGTTTGCTGAGATTTCAGGAAACTCGTAGTTTTTTGGAAGCGTGGCAACCCCTTTTAATGAAAGTGATTCTCGTCAGTCTCTGCTTGGGGCTACTTCAATAACACACAAACTATAGTGATAGAACTTGGAACTACATTATTGTGCCAAGTTTCAAAGAGCTAGCACAAACCGTGTTTGATTTAGAGTTCCAACTACATGTATCCATATAGGAGAAAACAGAGTGAAACCTAAACATGAAAACGGTTACTGCAAAGGAACGGTTTAACCTAGAAGAATGAAACTTGGTGAGCCAAGTGGGATTGGTGTACTGATCACTAAATGGAAGTATCATCAAGATTGGGTGAAAAAATGTTTGCTGAAATTTCAGGAAACTCGTAGTTTTTTGGCAGCGTGGCAACCCCTTTTAATGAAAGTGATTCTCGTCAGTCTCTGCTTGGGGCTACTTCAATAACACGCAATCCATAGCGATAGAACTTGGAACTACATTATTGTGCCAAGTTTCAAAGAGCTAGCACAAACCGTGTTTGATTTAGAGTTCCAACTACATGTATCCCTATAGGAGAAAACAGAGTGAAACCTAAACATGAAAACGGTTACTGCAAAGGAACGGTTTAAACTAGAAGCACGAAATTTGGTGAGCCAAGTGGGATTGGTGTACTGATCATTAAATGGAAGTATCATGAAGACTGAGTGAAAAAATGTTTGCTGAGATTTCAGGAAACTCGCAGTTTTTTGGAAGCCTGGCAACCCCTTTCAATGAAAGTGATTCTCGTCAGTCTCTGCTTGGGGCTACTTCAATAGCACACAAACCATAGCGATAGAACATGGAACTACATTATTGTGCCAAGTTTCAAAGAGCTAGCACAAACCGTGTTTGATTTACAGTTCCAACTACATGTGTCCATATAGGAGAAAACAGAGTGAAACCTAAACATGAAAACGGTTACTGCAAAGGAACGGTTTAACCTAGAAGAACGAAATTTGGTGAGCCAAGTGGGATTGGTGTACTGATCGTTAAATGGAAGTATCATCAAGACTGGTTGAAAAAATGTTTGCTGTGATTTCAGGAAACTCGCAGTTTTCCGGAAGCCTGGAAACCCCTTTTAATGAAAGTGATTCTCGTCAGTCTCTGCTTGTGGCTACTTCAATAACACACAAACCATAGCGATAGAACTTGGAACTACATTATTGTGCCATGTTTCAAAGAGCTAGCACAAACCGTGTTTGATTTAGAGTTCCAACTACATGTATCCATATAGGAGAAAACAGAGTGAAACCTAAACATGAAAACGGTTACTGCAAAGGAACGGTTTAACCTAGAAGAACGAAATTTGGTGATCCAAGTGGGATTGGTGTACTGATCATTACCTGCAAGTATCATCAAGATTGGGTGAAAAAATGTTTGCCGAGATTACAGGAAACTCGCAGTTTTTTGGAAGCCTGGCAACCCCTTTCAATGAAAGTGATACTCGTCAGTCTCTGCTTGGGGCTACTTCAATAGCACACAAACCATATCGATAGAACATGGAACTACATTATTGTGCCAAGTTTCAAAGAGCTAGCACAAACCGTGTTTGATTTAGAGTTCCAACTACATGTATCCATATAGGAGAAAACAGAGTGAAACCTAAACATGAAACCGGTTACTGCAAAGGAATGGTTTAACCTAGAAGAACGAAATTTGGTGAGCCAAGTGGGATTGGTGTACTGATCATTAAATGGAAGTATCATCAAGACTGGTTGAAAAAATGTTTGCTGTGATTTCAGGAAACTCGCAGTTTTCCGGAAGCCTGGAAACCCCTTTTAATGAAAGTGATTCTCGTCAGTCTCTGCTTGTGGCTACTTCAGTAACACACAAACCATAGCGATAGAACTTGGAACTACATTATTGTGCCAAGTTTCAAAGATCTAGCACAAACCGTGTTTGATTTAGAGTTCCAACTACATGTATCCATATAGGAGAAAACAGAGTGAAACCTAAACATGAAAACGGTTACTGCAAAGGAACGGTTTAAACCAGAAGCACGAAATTTGGTGAGCCAAGTGGGATTGGTGTACTGATCATTAAATGGAAGTATCATGAAGACTGAGTGAAAAAATGTTTGCTGAGATTTCAGGAAACTCGCAGTTTTTTGGAAGCCTGGCAACCCCTTTCAATGAAAGTGATTCTCGTCAGTCTCTGCTTGGGGCTACTTCAATAGCACACAAACCATAGCGATAGAACATGGAACTACATTATTGTGCCAAGTTTCAAAGAGCTAGCACAAACCGTGTTTGATTTACAGTTCCAACTACATGTATCCATATAGGAGAAAACAGAGTGAAACCTAAACATGAAAACGGTTACTGCAAAGGAACGGTTTAACCTAGAAGAACGAAATTTGGTGAGCCAAGTGGGATTGGTGTACTGATCATTAAATGGAAGTATCATCAAGACTGGTTGAAAAAATGTTTGCTGTGATTTCAGGAAACTCGCAGTTTTCCGGAAGCCTGGAAACCCCTTTTAATGAAAGTGATTCTCGTCAGTCTCTGCTTGTGGCTACTTCAATAACACACAAACCATAGCGATAGAACTTGGAACTACATTATTGTGCCATGTTTCAAAGAGCTAGCACTAACCGTGTTTGATTTAGAGTTCCAACTACATGTATCCATATAGGAGAAAACAGAGTGAAACCTAAACATGAAAACGGTTACTGCAAAGGAACGGTTTAACCTAGAAGAACGAAATTTGGTGATCCAAGTGGGATTGGTGTACTGATCATTACCTGCAAGTATCATCAAGATTGGGTGAAAAAATGTTTGCCGAGATTACAGGAAACTCGCAGTTTTTTGGAAGCCTGGCAACCCCTTTCAATGAAAGTGATACTCGTCAGTCTCTGCTTGGGGCTACTTCAATAGCACACAAACCATATCGATAGAACATGGAACTACATTATTGTGCCAAGTTTCAAAGAGCTAGCACAAACCGTGTTTGATTTAGAGTTCCAACTACATGTATCCATATAGGAGAAAACAGAGTGAAACCTAAACATGAAAACGGTTACTGCAAAGGAACGGTTTAACCTAGAAGAACGAAATTTGGTGAGCCAAGTGGGATTGGTGTACTGATCATTAAATGGAAGTATCATCAAGACTGGTTGAAAAAATGTTTGCTGTGATTTCAGGAAACTCGCAGTTTTCCGGAAGCCTGGAAACCCCTTTTAATGAAAGTGATTCTCGTCAGTCTCTGCTTGTGGCTACTTCAATAACACACAAACCATAGCGATAGAACTTGGAACTACATTATTGTGCCAAGTTTCAAAGAGCTAGCACAAACCGTGTTTGATTTAGAGTTCCAACTACATGTATCCATATAGGAGAAAACAGAGTGAAACCTAAACATGAAAACGGTTACTGCAAAGGAACGGTTTAAACCAGAAGCACGGAATTTGGTGAGCCAAGTGGGATTGGTGTACTGATCATTAAATGGAAGTATCATGAAGACTGAGTGAAAAAATGTTTGCTGAGATTTCAGGAAACTCGCAGTTTTTTGGAAGCCTGGCAACCCCTTTCAATGAAAGTGATTCTCGTCAGTCTCTGCTTGGGGCTACTTCAATAGCACACAAACCATAGCGATAGAACATGGAACTACATTATTGTGCCAAGTTTCAAAGAGCTAGCACAAACCGTGTTTGATTTAGAGTTCCAACTACATGTATCCATATAGGAGAAAACAGAGTGAAACCTAAACATGAAAACGGTTACTGCAAAGGAACGGTTTAACCTAGAAGAACGAAATTTGGTGAGCCAAGTGGGATTGGTGTACTGATCATTAAATGGAAGTATCATCAAGACTGGTTGAAAAAATGTTTGCTGTGATTTCAGGAAACTCGCAGTTTTCCGGAAGCCTGGAAACCCCTTTTAATGAAAGTGATTCTCGTCAGTCTCTGCTTGTGGCTACTTCAATAACACACAAACCATAGCGATAGAACTTGGAACTACATTATTGTGCCATGTTTCAAAGAGCTAGCACTAACCGTGTTTGATTTAGAGTTCCAACTACATGTATCCATATAGGAGAAAACAGAGTGAAACCTAAACATGAAAACGGTTACTGCAAAGGAACGGTTTAACCTAGAAGAACGAAATTTAGTGAGCCAAGTGAGATTCGTGTACTGATCACTACCTGCAAGTATCATCAAGATTGGGTGAAAAAATGTTTGCTGAGATTTCAGGACAGTCGTAGTATTTTGGAAGCTTGGCAACGCCTTTCAATGAACGGGATTCTCGTCAGTCTCTGCTTGGGATTACTTCAATAGCACACAAACCATAGCGATAGAAGTTGGAACTACATTATTGTGCCAAGTTTCAAAGAGCTAGCACAAACCGTGTTTGATTTAGAGTTCCAACTACATGTATCCATATAGGAGAAAACAGAGTGAAACCTAAACATGAAAACGGTTACTGCAAAGGAACGGTTTAACCTAGAAGAATGAAATTTGGTGAGCCAAGTGGGATTGGTGTACTGATCACTAAATGGAAGTATCAACAAGATTGGGTGAAAAAATGTTTGCTGAGATTTCAGGAAACTCGTAGTTTTTTAAGCTTGGCAACCCCTTTTAGTGAAAGTGATTCTCGTAAGTCTCTGCTTGGGGCTACTTCAATAACACACAAACTATAGTGATAGAACTTGGAACTACATTATTGTGCCAAGTTTCAAAGAGCTAGCACAAACCGTGTTTGATTTAGAGTTCCAACTACATGTATCCATATAGGAGAAAACAGAGTGAAACCTAAACATGAAAACGGTTACTGCAAAGGAACGGTTTAACCTAGAAGAATGAAACTTGGTGAGCCAAGTGGGATTGGTGTACTGATCACTAAATGGAAGTATCATCAAGATTGGGTGAAAAAATGTTTGCTGAGATTTCAGGAAACTCGTAGTTTTTTGGAAGCGTGGCAACCCCTTTTAATGAAAGTGATTCTCGTCAGTCTCTGCTTGGGGCTACTTCAATAACACACAAACTATAGTGATAGAACTTGGAACTACATTATTGTGCCAAGTTTCAAAGAGCTAAGCACAAACCGTGTTTGATTTAGAGTTCCAACTACATGTATCCATATAGGAGAAAACAGAGTGAAACCTAAACATGAAAACGGTTACTGCAAAGGAACGGTTTAACCTAGAAGAATGAAACTTGGTGAGCCAAGTGGGATTGGTGTACTGATCACTAAATGGAAGTATCATCAAGATTGGGTGAAAAAATGTTTGCTGAAATTTCAGGAAACTCGTAGTTTTTTGGAAGCGTGGCAACCCCTTTTAATGAAAGTGATTCTCGTCAGTCTCTGCTTGGGGCTACTTCAATAACACGCAAACCATAGCGATAGAACTTGGAACTACATTATTGTGCCAAGTTTCAAAGAGCTAGCACAAACCGTGTTTGATTTAGAGTTCCAACTACATGTATCCCTATAGGAGAAAACAGAGTGAAACCTAAACATGAAAACGGTTACTGCAAAGGAACGGTTTAAACTAGAAGCACGAAATTTGGTGAGCCAAGTGGGATTGGTGTACTGATCATTAAATGGAAGTATCATGAAGACTGAGTGAAAAAATGTTTGCTGAGATTTCAGGAAACTCGCAGTTTTTTGGAAGCCTGGCAACCCCTTTCAATGAAAGTGATTCTCGTCAGTCTCTGCTTGGGGCTACTTCAATAGCACACAAACCATAGCGATAGAACATGGAACTACATTATTGTGCCAAGTTTCAAAGAGCTAGCACAAACCGTGTTTGATTTACAGTTCCAACTACATGTGTCCATATAGGAGAAAACAGAGTGAAACCTAAACATGAAAACGGTTACTGCAAAGGAACGGTTTAACCTAGAAGAACGAAATTTGGTGAGCCAAGTGGGATTGGTGTACTGATCGTTAAATGGAAGTATCATCAAGACTGGTTGAAAAAATGTTTGCTGTGATTTCAGGAAACTCGCAGTTTTCCGGAAGCCTGGAAACCCCTTTTAATGAAAGTGATTCTCGTCAGTCTCTGCTTGTGGCTACTTCAATAACACACAAACCATAGCGATAGAACTTGGAACTACATTATTGTGCCATGTTTCAAAGAGCTAGCACAAACCGTGTTTGATTTAGAGTTCCAACTACATGTATCCATATAGGAGAAAACAGAGTGAAACCTAAACATGAAAACGGTTACTGCAAAGGAACGGTTTAACCTAGAAGAACGAAATTTGGTGATCCAAGTGGGATTGGTGTACTGATCATTACCTGCAAGTATCATCAAGATTGGGTGAAAAAATGTTTGCCGAGATTACAGGAAACTCACAGTTTTTTGGAAGCCTGGCAACCCCTTTCAATGAAAGTGATTCTCGTCAGTCTCTGCTTGGGGCTACTTCAATAGCACACAAACCATAGTGATAGAACTTGGAACTACATTATTGTGCCAAGTTTCAAAGAGCTAGCACAAACCGTGTTTGATTTAGAGTTCCAACTACATGTATCCATATAGGAGAAAACAGAGTGAAACCTAAACATGAAAACGGTTACTGCAAAGGAACGGTTTAACCTAGAAGAACGAAATTTGGTGAGCCAAGTGGGATTGGTGTACTTATCATTATCTGCAAGTATCATCAAGATTGGGTGAAAAAATGTTTGCCGAGATTTCAGGAAACTCGCAGTTTTTTGGAAGCCTGGCAACCCCTTTCAATGAAAGTGATTCTCGTCAGTCTCTGCTTGGGGCTACTTCAATAGCACACAAATCATATCGATAGAACTTGGCACAACATTATTGTGCCAAGTTCCAAAGAGCTAGCACAAACCGTGTTTGATTTAGAGTTCCAACTATATGTATCCATATAGGAGAAAACAGAGTGAAACCTAAACATGAAAACAGTTACTGCAAAGGAACGGTTTAACCTAGAAGAATGAAATTTGGTGAGCCAAGTGGGATTGGTGTACTGATCACTAAATGGAAGTATCAACAAGATTGGGTGAAAAAATGTTTGCTGAGATTTCAGGAAACTCGTAGTTTTTTAAGCTTGGCAACCCCTTTTAGTGAAAGTGATTCTCGTAAGTCTCTGCTTGGGGCTACTTCAATAACACACAAACTATAGTGATAGAACTTGGAACTACATTATTGTGCCAAGTTTCAAAGAGCTAGCACAAACCGTGTTTGATTTAGAGTTCCAACTACATGTATTCATATAGGAGAAAACAGAGTGAAACCTAAACATGAAAACGGTTACTGCAAAGGAAGGGTTTAACCTAGAAGAATGAAACTTGGTGAGCCAAGTGGGATTGGTGTAACTGATCACTAAATGGAAGTATCATCAAGATTGGGTGAAAAAATGTTTGCTGAGATTTCAGGAAACTCGTAGTTTTTTGGAAGCGTGGCAACCCCTTTTAATGAAAGTGATTCTCGTCAGTCTCTGCTTGGGGCTACTTCAATAACACACAAACTATAGTGATAGAACTTGGAACTACATTATTGTGCCAAGTTTCAAAGAGCTAGCACAAACCGTGTTTGATTTAGAGTTCCAACTACATGTATCCATATAGGAGAAAACAGAGTGAAACCTAAACATGAAAACGGTTACTGCAAAGGAACGGTTTAACCTAGAAGAACGAAATTTGGTGAGCCAAGTGGGATTGGTGTACTGATCATTATCTGCAAGTATCATCAAGATTGGGTGAAAAAATGTTTGCCGAGATTTCAGGAAACTCGCAGTTTTTTGGAAGCCTGGCAACCCCTTTCAATGAAAGTGATTCTCGTCAGTCTCTGCTTGGGGCTACTTCAATAGCACACAAATCATATCGATAGAACTTGGCACAACATTATTGTGCCAAGTTTCAAAGAGCTAGCACAAACCGTGTTTGATTTAGAGTTCCAACTATATGTATCCATATAGGAGAAAACAGAGTGAAACCTAAACATGAAAACGGTTTCTGCAAAGGACCGGTTTAACCTAGAAGAATGAAATTTGGTGAGCCAAGTGGGATTGGTGTACTGATCACTAAATGGAAGTATCATCAAGATTGGGTGAAAAAATGTTTGCTGAGATTTCAGGAAACTCGTAGTTTTTTAAGCTTGGCAACCCCTTTTAATGAAAGTGATTCTCGTCAGTCTCTGCTTGGGGCTACTTCAATAACACACAAACTATAGTGATAGAACTTGGAACTACATTATTGTGCCAAGTTTCAAAGAGCTAGCACAAACCGTGTTTGATTTAGAGTTCCAACTACATGTATCCATATAGGAGAAAACAGAGTGAAACCTAAACATGAAAACGGTTACTGCAAAGGAACGGTTTAACCTAGAAGAATGAAATTTGGTGAGCCAAGTGGGATTGGTGTACTGATCACTAAATGGAAGTATCATGAAGACTGAGTGAAAAAATGTTTGCTTAGATTTCAGGAAACTCGCAGTTTTTTGGAAGCCTGGCAACCCCTTTCAATGAAAGTGATTCTCGTCAGTCTCTGCTTGGGGCTACTTCAATAGCACACAAACCATAGCGATAGAACATGGAACTACATTATTGTGCCAAGTTTCAAAGAGCTAGCACAAACCGTGTTTGATTTACAGTTCCAACTACATGTATCCATATAGGAGAAAACAGAGTGAAACCTAAACATGAAAACGGTTACTGCAAAGGAACGGTTTAACCTAGAAGAACGAAATTTGGTGAGCCAAGTGGGATTGGTGTACTGATCATTAAATGGAAGTATCATCAAGAGTGGTTGAAAAAATGTTTGCTGTGACTTCAGGAAACTCGCAGATTTCCGGAAGCCTGGAAACCCCTTTTAATGAAAGTGATTCTCGTCAGTCTCTGCTTGTGGCTACTTCAATAACACACAAACCATAGCGATAGAACTTGGAACTACATTATTGTGCCATGTTTCAAAGAGCTAGCACTAACCGTGTTTGATTTAGAGTTCCAACTACATGTATCCATATAGGAGAAAACAGAGTGAAACCTAAACATGAAAACGGTTACTGCAAAGGAACGGTTTAACCTAGAAGAACGAAATTTGGTGAGCCAAGTGGGATTGGTGTACTGATCATTACCTGCAAGTATCATCAAGATTGGGTGAAAAAATGTTTGCCGAGATTACAGGAAACTCGCAGTTTTTTCGAAGCCTGGCAACCCCTTTCAATGAAAGTGATACTCGTCAGTCTCTGCTTGGGGCTACTTCAATAGCACACAAACCATATCGATAGAACTTGGCACTACATTATTGTGCCAAGTTTCAAAGAGCTAGCACAAACCGTGTTTGATTTAGAGTTCCAACTACATGTATCCATATAGGAGAAAACAGAGTGAAACCTAAACATGAAAACGGTTACTGCAAAGGAACGGTTTAACCTAGAAGAACGAAATTTGGTGAGCCAAGTGGGATTGGTGTGCTGATCATTAAATGGAAGTATCATCAAGACTGGTTGAAAAAATGTTTGCTGTGATTTCAGGAAACTCGCAGTTTTCCGGAAGCCTGGAAACCCCTTTTAATGAAAGTGATTCTCGTCAGTCTCTTCTTGTGGCTACTTCAGTAACACACAAACCATAGCGATAGAACTTGGAACTACATTATTGTGCCAAGTTTCAAAGAGCTAGCACAAACCGTGTTTGATTTAGAGTTCCAACTACATGTATCCATATAGGAGAAAACAGAGTGAAACCTAAACATGAAAACGGTTACTGCAAAGGAACGGTTTAAACCAGAAGCACGAAATTTGGTGAGCCAAGTGGGATTGGTGTACTGATCATTAAATGGAAGTATCATGAAGACTGAGTGAAAAAATGTTTGCTGAGATTTCAGGAAACTCGCAGTTTTTTGGAAGCCTGGCAACCCCTTTCAATGAAAGTGATTCTCGTCAGTCTCTGCTTGGGGCTACTTCAATAGCACACAAACCATAGCGATAGAACATGGAACTACATTATTGTGCCAAGTTTCAAAGAGCTAGCACAAACCGTGTTTGATTTACAGTTCCAACTACATGTATCCATATAGGAGAAAACAGAGTGAAACCTAAACATGAAAACGGTTACTGCAAAGGAACGGTTTAACCTAGAAGAACGAAATTTGGTGAGCCAAGTGGGATTGGTGTACTGATCGTTAAATGGAAATATCATCAAGTCTGGTTGAAAAAATGTTTGCTGTGATTTCAGGAAACTCGCAGTTTTCCGGAAGCCTGGAAACCCCTTTTAATGAAAGTGATTCTCGTCAGTCTCTGCTTGTGGCTACTTCAGTAACACACAAACCACAGCGATAGAACTTGGAACTACATTATTGTGCCAAGTTTCAAAGAGCTAGCACAAACCGTGTTTGATTTAGAGTTCCAACTACATGTATCCATATAGGAGAAAACAGAGTGAAACCTAAACATGAAAACGGTTACTGCAAAGGAACGGTTTAAACCAGAAGCACGAAATTTGGTGAGCCAAGTGGGATTGGTGTACTGATCATTAAATGGAAGTATCATGAAGACTGAGTGAAAAAATGTTTGCTGAGATTTCAGGAAACTCGCAGTTTTTTGGAAGCCTGGCAACCCCTTTCAATGAAAGTGATTCTCGTCAGTCTCTGCTTGGGGCTACTTCAATAGCACACAAACCATAGCGATAGAACATGGAACTACATTATTGTGCCAAGTTTCAAAGAGCTAGCACAAACCGTGTTTGATTTACAGTTCCAACTACATGTATCCATATAGGAGAAAACAGAGTGAAACCTAAACATGAAAACGGTTACTGCAAAGGAACGGTTTAACCTAGAAGAATGAAATTTGGTGAGCCAAGTGGGATTGGTGTACTGATCATTAAATGGAAGTATCATCAAGACTGGTTGAAAAAATGTTTGCTGTGATTTCAGGAAACTCGCAGTTTTCCGGAAGCCTGGAAACCCCTTTTAATGAAAGTGATTCTCGTCAGTCTCTGCTTGTGGCTACTTCAATAACACACAAACCATAGCGATAGAACTTGGAACTACATTATTGTGCCATGTTTCAAAGAGCTAGCACTAACCGTGTTTGATTTAGAGTTCCAACTACATGTATCCATATAGGAGAAAACAGAGTGAAACCTAAACATGAAAACGGTTACTGCAAAGGAACGGTTTAACCTAGAAGAACGAAATTTGGTGATCCAAGTGGGATTGGTGTACTGATCATTACCTGCAAGTATCATCAAGATTGGGTGAAAAAATGTTTGCCGAGATTACAGGAAACTCGCAGTTTTTTCGAAGCCTGGCAACCCCTTTCAATGAAAGTGATACTCGTCAGTCTCTGCTTGGGGCTACATCAATAGCACACAAACCATATCGATAGAACATGGAACTACATTATTGTGCCAAGTATCAAAGAGCTAGCACAAACCGTGTTTGATTTACAGTTCCAACTACATGTATCCATATAGGAGAAAACAGAGTGAAACCTAAACATGAAAACGGTTACTGCAAAGGAACGGTTTAACCTAGAAGAACGAAATTTGGTGAGCCAAGTGGGATTGGTGTACTGATCATTAAATGGAAGTATCATCAAGACTGGTTGAAAAAATGTTTGCTGTGATTTCAGGAAACTCGCAGTTTTCCGGAAGCCTGGAAACCCCTTTTAATGAAAGTGATTCTCGTCAGTCTCTGCTTGTGGCTACTTCAATAACACACAAACCATAGCGATAGAACTTGGAACTACATTATTGTGCCATGTTTCAAAGAGCTAGCACTAACCGTGTTTGATTTAGAGTTCCAACTACATGTATCCATATAGGAGAAAACAGAGTGAAACCTAAACATGAAAACGGTTACTGCAAAGGAACGGTTTAACCTAGAAGAACGAAATTTGGTGATCCAAGTGGGATTGGTGTACTGATCATTACCTGCAAGTATCATCAAGATTGGGTGAAAAAATGTTTGCCGAGATTACAGGAAACTCGCAGTTTTTTGGTAGCCTGGCAACCCCTTTCAATGAAAATGATACCCCTCAGTCTCTGCTTGTGGCTACTTCAGTAACAAACAAACCATAGCGATAGAACTTGGAACTACATTATTGTGCCAAGTTTCAAAGAGCTAGCACAAACCGTGTTTGATTTAGAGTTCCAACTACATGTATCCATATAGGAGAAAACAGAGTGAAACCTAAACATGAAAACGGTTACTGCAAAGGAACGGTTTAACCTAGAAGAACGAAATTTGGTGAGCCAAGTGGGATTGGTGTACTGATCACTAAATGGAAGTATCATCAAGATTGGGTGAAAAAAATGTTTGCTGAGATTTCAGGAAACTCGTAGTATTTTGGAAGCTTGGCAACGCCTTTCAATGAACGGGATTCTCGTCAGTCTCTGCTTGGGATTACTTCAATAGCACACAAACCATAGCGATAGAAGTTGGAACTACATTATTGTGCCAAGTTTCAAAGAGCTAGCACAAACCGTGTTTGATTTAGAGTTCCAACTACATGTATCCATATAGGAGAAAACAGAGTGAAACCTAAACATGAAAACGGTTACTGCAAAGGAACGGTTTAACCTAGAAGAACGAAATTTGGTGAGCCAAGTGGGATTGGTGTACTGATCACTAAATGGAAGTATCATCAAGATTGGGTGAAAAAATGTTTGCTGAGATTTCAGGAAACTCGTAGTTTTTTAAGCTTGGCAACCCCTTTTAATGAAAGTGATTCTCGTCAGTCTCTGCTTGGGGGCTACTTCAATAACACACAAACTATAGTGATAGAACTTGGAACTACATTATTGTGCCAAGTTTCAAAGAGCTAGCACAAACCGTGTTTGATTTAGAGTTCCAACTACATGTATCCATATAGGAGAAAACAGAGTGAAACCTAAACATGAAAACGGTTACTGCAAAGGAACGGTTTAACCTAGAAGAATGAAATTTGGTGAGCCAAGTGGGATTGGTGTACTGATCACTAAATGGAAGTATCATGAAGACTGAGTGAAAAAATGTTTGCTTAGATTTCAGGAAACTCGCAGTTTTTTGGAAGCCTGGCAACCCCTTTCAATGAAAGTGATACTCGTCAGTCTCTGCTTGGGGCTACTTCAATAGCACACAAACCATAGCGATAGAACATGGAACTACATTATTGTGCCAAGTTTCAAAGAGCTAGCACAAACCGTGTTTGATTTACAGTTCCAACTACAT
>NW_027552676.1:0-64429 GCF_045843805.1 Urocitellus parryii | reverse complement strand
CATTGAAAGGGGTTGCCAAGCTACCAAAAAACTATGAGTTTCCTGAAATCTCAGCAAACATTTTTTCACCCAATCTTGATTATACTTGCAGGCAATGATGACTACACCAATCGCACTTGGCTCACCAAATTTCGTTCTTCTAGTTTAAACAGTTCCTTTGCAGTAACCGTTTCCATGTTTAGGTTTCACTCTGTTTTCTCCTATATGGATACATGTAGTTGGAACTCTAAATCAAACACGGTTTATGCTAGCTCTTTGAAACTTGGCACAATAATGTAGTTCCAAGTTCTATGGCTATTGTTTGTGTCCTATGGAAGTAGCCCCAAGCAGAGACTGACGAGAATCACTTTCAATGAAAGGGGTTGCCAAGCTTCCAAAAAACTACGAGTTTCCTGAAATCTCAGCAAACATTTTTTCACCCAATCTTGATGATACTTCCATTTAATGATCAGTACACCATTCCCACTAGGCTCACCAAATTTCGTTCTTCTAGGTTAAACCGTTCCTTTGCAGTAACCGTTTTCATGTTTAGGTTTCACTCTGTTTTCTCCTATATGGATACATGTAGTTGGAACTCTAAATCAAACACGGTTTGTGCTAGCTCTTTGAAACTTGGCACTATGATGTAGTTCCAAGTTCTGTAGTCATGGTTTGTGTCCTATGGAAGTAGACCCAAGCAGAGACTGACGAGAATCACTTTCATTGAAAGGGGTTGCCAAGCTTCCAAAAAACTACAAGTTTCCTGAAATCTCAGCAAACATTTTTTCACTTAATCTTGATGATACTTGCAGGTAATGATCAGTACACCAGTCCCACTTGGCTGACCAAGTTTCTTTCTTCTAGGTTAAACTGTTCCTTTGCAGTAACCGTTTTCATGTTTAGGATTCACTCTGTTTTCTCCTATATGGATACATGTAGTTGGAACTCTAATCAAACACGGTTTTTGCTAGCTGTTTGAAACTTGGCATTATAATGTAGTTCCAAGTTCTATGGCTATGGTTGGTGTCCTATGGAAGTAGCCCCAAGCAGAGACTGACGAGAATCACTTTCATTGATAGGGGTTGCCAAGCTTCCAAAAAACTATGAGTTTCCTGAAATCTCAGCAAACATTTTTTCACCCAATCTTGATGACACTTCCATTTAATGATCAGTACACCAATCACACTAGGCTCACCAAATTTCATTCTTCTAGGTTAAACAGTTGCTTTGCAGTAACCGTTTTCATGTTTCGGTTTCACTCTGTTTTCTCCTATATGGATACATGTATTTGGAACTCTAAATCAAACACGGTTTGTGCTAGCTCTTTGAAACTTGGCACAATAATGTAGTTCCGAGTTCTATGGCAATGGTTTGTGTCCTTTGGAAGTCGCCCCAAGAAGAGACTGACGAGAATCACTTTCATTCATAGGGCTTGCCAAGCTTCCAAAAAACTACGAGTTTCCTGAAATCTCAGCAAACATTTTTTCACACAATTTGTTGATATATCCATTTAATGATCAGTACACCCATCCCACTTGGCTCACCAAATTTCGTTCTTCTAGGTTAAACCGTTCCTTTGCAGTAACCGTTTCCATGTTTAGGTTTCACTCTGTTTTCTCCTATATGGATACATGTATTTGGAACTCTAAATCAAACACGGTTTGTGCTAGCTCTTTGAAACTTGACACAATAATGTAGTTCCAAGTTCTATGGCTATTGTTTGTGTCCTATGGAAGTAGCCCCAAGCAGAGACTGACGAGAATCACTTTCATTGAAAGGGGTTGCCAAGCTTCCAAAAAACTACGAGTTTCCTGAAATCTCAGCAAACATTTTTTCACCCAATCTTGATGATACTTCCATTTAATGATCAGTACACCAATCCCACTAGGCTCACCAAATTTCGTTCTTCAAGGTTAAACCGTTCCTTTGCAGTAACCGTTTTCATGTTTAGGTTTCACTCTGTTTTCTCCTATATGGATACATGTAGTTGGAACTCTAAATCAAACACGGTTTGTGCTAGCTCTTTGAAACTTGGCATTATAATGTAGTTCCAAGTTCTATGGTCATGGTTTGTGTCCTATGGAAGTACCCCAAGAAGAGACTGACGAGAATCACTTTCATTGAAAGGGGTTGCCAAGCTTCCAAAAAACTACAAGTTTCCTGAAATCTCAGCAAACATTTTTTCACCCAATCTTGATGATACTTGCTAGTAATGATCAGTACACCAGTCCCACTTGGCTGACCAAGTTTCGTTCTTCTAGGTTAAACCGTTCCTTTCCAGTATCCGTTTTCATGTTTAGGATTCACTCTGTTTTCTCCTATATGGATACATGTAGTTGGAACTCTAAATCAAACACGGTTTGTGCTAGCTCTTTGAAACTTGGCACAATAATGTAGTTCCATGTTCTATGGCTGTGGATTGTGTCCTATGGAAGTAGTCCCAAGCAGAGACTGAGGAGAATCACTTTCATTGAACGGGGTTGCCAAGCTTCCAAAAAACTATGAGATTTCTGAAATCTCAGCAAACATTTTTTTCACCCAAACTTGATGATACTTCTATTTAATGATCAGTACAGCAGTCCCACTTGGCTCACCATATTTCGTTCTTCTAGGTTAAACCGTTCCTTTGCAGTAACCGTTTTCATGTTTAGTTTTCACTCTGTTTTCTCCTATATGGATACATATATTTGGAACTCTAAATCAAACACGGTTTGTGCTAGCTCTTTGAAACTTGGCACAATAATGTAGTTCCAAGTTCTATGGCTATGGTTTGTGTCCTATGGAAATAGCCCCATGCAGAGACTGACGAGAATCACTTTCATTGAAAGGGGTTGCCAAGCTTCCAAAAAACTACGAGTTTCCTGAAATCTCAGCAAACATTTTTTCACCCAGTCTTGATGACACTTGCAGGTAATGATCAGTACACCAGTCCCACTTGGCTCACCAAATTTCGTTTTTCTAGGATAAACCGTTCCTTTGCAGTAACCGTTTTCATGTTTAGGTTTCACTCTGTTTTCTCCTATATGGATACATGTAGTTGGAACTCTAAATCAAACATGGTTTGTGCTAGCTCTTTGAAACTTGGCACAATAATGTAGTTCCAAGTTCTATCGCTACGGTTTGTGTCCTATTGAACTAGCCCCAAGCAGAGACTGACGAGAATCACTTTCATTGAAAACGGTTTCCAAGCTTCCAAAAAACTACGAGTTTCCTGAAATCTCAGCAAACATTTTTTCACCCAATCTTGATGATACTTCCATTTAATGATCAGTACACCAATCCCACTAGGCTCACCAAATTTCGTTCATCTAGGCTAAACCGTTCCTTTGCAGTAACCGTTTTCATGTTTAGGTTTCACTCTGTTTTCTCCTATATGGATACATGCAGTTGGAACTCTAAATCAAACACGGTTTGTGCTAGCTCTTTGAAACTTGGCATTATAATGTAGTTCCAAGTTCTATGGTTATGGTTTGTGTCCTATGGAAGTAGCCCCAAGCAGAGACTGACGAGAATCACTTTCATTGAAAGGGGTTGCCAAGCTTCCAAAAAACTACGAGTTTCCTGAAATCTCAGCAAACATTTTTTCACCCAATCTTGATGATACTTGCAGGTAATGATCAGTACACCAGTCCCACTTGGCTGACCAAGTTTCGTTCTTCTAGGTTAAACCGTTCCTTTCCAGTAACCGTTTTCATGTTGAGGATTCACTCTGTTTCCTCCTTTATGGATACATTTAGTTGGAACTGTAAATCAAACACGGTTTGTGCTAGCTCTTTGAAACTTGGCACAATAATGTAGTTCCCAGTTCTATGGCTATGCTTTGTGTCCTATGGAAGTAGCCCCAAGCAGAGACTGACGAGAATCACTTTCCTTGAAAGGGGTTGCCAAGCTTCCAAAAAACTATGAGTTTCCTGAAATCTGAGCAAACATTTTTTCACCCAATCTTGATGATACTTGCAGGTAATGATCAGTACACCAGTGCCACTTGGATCACCAAATTTCGTTCTTCTAGGTTAAACCGTTCCTTTGCAGTAACCGTTTTCATGTTTAGGTTTCACTCTGTTTTCTCCTATATGGATACATGTAGTTGGAACTCTAAATCAAACATGGTTTGTGCTAGCTCTTTGTAATTTGGCACTATAATGTAGTTCCAAGTTCTATGGTCATGGTTTGTGTCCTATGGAAGTACCCCAAGCAGAGACTGACGAGAATCACTTTCATTGAAAGTGTTTGCCAAGCTTCCAAAAAACTACAAGTTTCCTGAAATCTCAGCAAACATTTTTTCACCCAATCTTGATACTTGCTGGTAATGATCAGTACACCAGTCCCACTTGGCTGACCAAGTTTCGTTCTTCTAGGTTAAACCGTTCCTTTCCAGTATCCGTTTTCATGTTTAGGATTCACTCTGTTTTCTCCTATATGGATACATGTAGTTGGAACTCTAAATCAAACACGGTTTGTGCTAGCTCTTTGAAACTTGGCACAATAATGTAGTTCCATGTTCTATGGCTGTGGATTGTGTCCTATGGAAGTAGCCCCAAGCAGAGACTGAGGAGAATCACTTTCATTGAAAGGGGTTGCCAAGCTTCCAAAAAACCAGTTTCCTGAAATCTCAGCAAACATTTTTTCACCCAATCTTGATGAAACTTGCAGGTAATGATCAGTACAGCAGTCCAACTTTGCTGACCAAGTTACCTTCTTCTAGGTTAAACCGTTCATTTGCAGTAACCGTTTTCATGTTTAGTTTTCACTCTGTTTTCTCCTATATGGATACAGGTATTTGGAACTCAAAATCAAACACGGTTTGTGCTAGCTCTTTGAAACTTGGCATTATAATGTAGTTCCAAGTTCTATGGCTATGGTTTGTGTCCTATGGAAGTAGCCCTAAGCAGAGACTGACGAGAATCACTTTCATTGAAAGGGTTTGCCAAGCTTCCAAAAAAATACGAGTTTTCTGAAATCTCAGCAAACATTTTTTCACCCAGTCTTGATGATACTTGCAGGTAATGATCAGTACACCAGTCCCACTTGGCTCACCAAATTTCGTTTTTCTAGGATAAACCGTTCCTTTGCAGTAACCGTTTTCATGTTTAGGTTTCACTCTGTTTTCTCCTATATGGATACATGTAGTTGGAACTCTAAATCAAACACGGTTTGTGCTAGCTCTTTGAAACTTGGCACAATAATGTAGTTCCAAGTTCTATGGCTATGGATTGTGTCCTATGGAAGTAACACCAAGCAGAGACTGACGAGAATCACTTTCATTGAAAGGGGTTGCCAAGCTACCAAAAAACTATGAGTTTCCTGAAATCTCAGCAAACATTTTTTCACCCAATCTTGATTATACTTGCAGGCAATGATGACTACACCAGTCGCACTTGGCTCACCAAATTTCGTTCTTCTAGTTTAAACAGTTCCTTTGCAGTAACCGTTTCCATGTTTAGGTTTCACTCTGTTTTCTCCTATATGGATACATGTAGTTGGAACTCTAAATCAAACACGGTTTATGCTAGCTCTTTGAAACTTGGCACAATAATGTAGTTCCAAGTTCTATGGCTATTGTTTGTGTCCTATGGAAGTAGCCCCAAGCAGAGACTGACGAGAATCACTTTCAATGAAAGGGGTTGCCAAGCTTCCAAAAAACTACGAGTTTCCTGAAATCTCAGCAAACATTTTTTCACCCAATCTTGATGATACTTCCATTTAATGATCAGTACACCATTCCCACTAGGCTCACCAAATTTCGTTCTTCTAGGTTAAACCGTTCCTTTGCAGTAACCGTTTTCATGTTTAGGTTTCACTCTGTTTTCTCCTATATGGATACATGTAGTTGGAACTCTAAATCAAACACGGTTTGTGCTAGCTCTTTGAAACTTGGCACTATGATGTAGTTCCAAGTTCTGTAGTCATGGTTTGTGTCCTATGGAAGTAGACCCAAGCAGAGACTGACGAGAATCACTTTCATTGAAAGGGGTTGCCAAGCTTCCAAAAACTACAAGTTTCCTGAAATCTCAGCAAACATTTTTTCACTTAATCTTGATGATACTTGCAGGTAATGATCAGTACACCAGTCCCACTTGGCTGACCAAGTTTCGTTCTTCTAGGTTAAACTGTTTCCTTTGCAGTAACCGTTTTCATGTTTAGGATTCACTCTTTTTTCTCCTATATGGATACATGTAGTTGGAACTCTAAATCAAACACGGTTTTTGCTAGCTGTTTGAAACTTGGCATTATAATGTAGTTCCAAGTTCTATGGCTATGGTTGGTGTCCTATGGAAGTAGCCCCCAAGCAGAGACTGACGAGAATCACTTTCATTGATAGGGGTTGCCAAGCTTCCAAAAAACTATGAGTTTCCTGAAATCTCAGCAAACATTTTTTCATCCAATCTTGATGACACTTCCATTTAATGATCAGTACACCAATCACACTAGGCTCACCAAATTTCATTCTTCTAGGTTAAACAGTTGCTTTGCAGTAACCGTTTCATGTTTCGGTTTCACTCTGTTTTCTCCTATATGGATACATGTATTTGGAACTCTAAATCAAACACGGTTTGTGCTAGCTCTTTGAAACTTGGCACAATAATGTAGTTCCGAGTTCTATGGCAATGGTTTGTGTCCTTTGGAAGTCGCCCAAGAAGAGACTGACGAGAATCACTTTCATTCATAGGGATTGCCAAGCTTCCAAAAAACTACGAGTTTCCTGAAATCTCAGCAAACATTTTTTCACACAATTTGTTGATATATCCATTTAATGATCAGTACACCCATCCCACTTGGCTCACCAAATTTCGTTCTTCTAGGTTAAACCGTTCCTTTGCAGTAACCGTTTCCATGTTTAGGTTTCACTCTGTTTTCTCCTATATGGATACATGTATTTGGAACTCTAAATCAAACACGGTTTGTGCTAGCTCTTTGAAACTTGACACAATAATGTAGTTCCAAGTTCTATGGCTATTGTTTGTGTCCTATGGAAGTAGCCCCAAGCAGAGACTGACGAGAATCACTTTCATTGAAAGGGGTTGCCAAGCTTCCAAAAAACTACGAGTTTCCTGAAATCTCAGCAAACATTTTTTCACCCAATCTTGATGATACTTCCATTTAATGATCAGTACACCAATCCCACTAGGCTCACCAAATTTCGTTCTTCAAGGTTAAACCGTTCCTTTGCAGTAACCGTTTTCATGTTTAGGTTTCACTCTGTTTTCTCCTATATGGATACATGTAGTTGGAACTCTAAATCAAACACGGTTTGTGCTAGCTCTTTGAAACTTGGCATTATAATGTAGTTCCAAGTTCTATGGTCATGGTTTGTGTCCTATGGAAGTACCCCAAGAAGAGACTGACGAGAATCACTTTCATTTGAAAGGGGTTGCCAAAGCTTCCAAAAAACTACAAGTTTCCTGAAATCTCAGCAAACATTTTTTCACCCAATCTTGATGATATTTGCTAGTAATGATCAGTACACCAGTCCCACTTGGCTGACCAAGTTTCGTTCTTCTAGGTTTAAACCGTTCCTTTCCAGTATCCGTTTTCATGTTTAGGATTCACTCTGTTTTCTCCTATATGGATACATGTAGTTGGAACTCTAAATCAAACACGGTTTGTGCTAGCTCTTTGAAACTTGGCACAATAATGTAGTTCCATGTTCTATGGCTGTGGATTGTGTCCTATGGAAGTAGTCCCAAGCAGAGACTGAGGAGAATCACTTTCATTGAACGGGGTTGCCAAGCTTCCAAAAAACTATGAGATTTCTGAAATCTCAGCAAACATTTTTTTCACCCAAACTTGATGATACTTCTATTTAATGATCAGTACAGCAGTCCCACTTGGCTCACCATATTTCGTTCTTCTAGGTTAAACCGTTCCTTTGCAGTAACCGTTTTCATGTTTAGTTTTCACTCTGTTTTCTCCTATATGGATACATATATTTGGAACTCTAAATCAAACACGGTTTGTGCTAGCTCTTTGAAACTTGGCACAATAATGTAGTTCCAAGTTCTATGGCTATGGTTTGTGTCCTATGGAAATAGCCCCATGCAGAGACTGACGAGAATCACTTTCATTGAAAGGGGTTGCCAAGCTTCCAAAAAATTCGAGTTTCCTGAAATCTCAGCTGCCAGGGACCAAAAGGGAGTTCTCCTTCAAAGAATAGCCTGATAGTGCCAGGACCAAAAGGGAGTTCTCCTTCAAAGAATAGGCTGACAGGTACAAGAAACAGCCCCCTAGGAGACATCTCGCCTGGGAGACACCCTGCAGCCATCCATCTCCCTGAGACATCCTACGGCCATCTGTCTTCCTGAAACATCCTGCGCTATCTCACCTTGTGAAGACTTCTAGCAACTGCCGATAAGAGAGCTCCCCCCATCCCAGCCCATAAATACCCCTGTGTGAACAATAAAAGTTTGCAGCTTGATCAGAACTTTTGTCTTGCTGTCACCCTTCGTGTCTCTTGTCCCTTCATTCCTCCCCATCCAGGTTCGCTGCCCACGTTGATGTGTCCTGCCGGTCGGGGCATTTGGCGCCCAGTGTGGGGCTCGAGCCTTTGACTGAGGGGGAACGCCGTCCTCCGGGAAGACTTGGCCCAGCGGGAGCGTGAGATCGCCTCGGCAGACACGACTGAGAGACAGATCCGGGAGGATAGCGAGGACGATGACGCAAGGTGAGTGACCCACCATGGGACAAGCAGTTTCGTCACATGAGTTGTTTTTGTCAGGCCTCAAGGAGGCCCCCAAGACACGGGGGGCGCGTGTTAAGAAAAAGGACTTAAAATTATTCTTTTCATACGTAGGAGAATTGTGTCCATGGTTTCCCCTAGAAGTGACCATTGATGGTAAAAGATGGCTTAGAGTAGGAGACTGTTTAAAAGATTATTATGAATCCTTTGGCCCAGAAAAGGTGCCTATTCCCACCTTTTCTTACTGGAACTTAATTAATGAACTTCTTAAAAGTTCACCCTTTGACAATGGCACCTTAAAACTTGTCAGGATTGCGGAAGAGGCTATGCAAAAGACCTCTCGTCCCCCCTCGGCATGCCCTTCAGTTAGTATAGACACAGACCCTTCTCAGTCTCCCCAGGACCATGGGAATCTTCCTGGTCCCGCTCAAAACCCCGCCCTAATAAATTAGGCTCCAATGGTTACCAACCTCCTTTATCCAGTTTTAAACCCTGGAGACACATTGACCCCTGGGGAGGAGGCTACCTTGGAGAAGGAAGCAGCTCGCTACCATTCTGAAGACCCGCCACCTCTCAGGACCCTGCCACAGCCTATAGGACTTACACATCCCCCTCCCTCCTATATCCCTCCTGCCTTTTGTGCTCCGGCCCCTTCAGGGGCCAACTGCCCCCTCAGATATTTTTTCTCCACTTCCCCTGCCTGACCTGGCTCCCTTGCGAGAGTCTCTCCAACACAGACGGGAACAGATCCAACTTTTAAAAGAATTAAGATCCCTTGACTCTGAGCTCCGCTCATTAGCCTTAGGTATGGAGTCAACCCGAGCTGGCCCAAGGCGATCTGATACAAAGGCTAAGCCGCACCATCGGCCTGTTCTCGCCTTCCCAGTCACCCGCAGTCAGACAGATAAGCCCGCCCAGGCTGAGGACAAAGAGGTGAAAGCGGAGGAAACAGATCTAGAGGAGGAAGCCAAGGAAACAGATCAAGGGGATGAAGCGGGGGGAGGGCAAGAGGAAGATCAGGACTCAGAGGATGAGGAGTTCACCCCTAGGCAGGAAGGAACCAAGAGTGCTTACAAAAAATTAAGCCTACACTTTCTTGAAAAACTTAAAAAGGCTTGTGCTCACTATGGCCCCACTGCGCCCTACACATTGGCTTTACTAGAGAGTCACAGCGCACAATGGCTTACTTCTATGACTGGAAATTTTTAGCCCGAGCTACCCTCAGTGCCGGAGACTTCCTGTTATGGAATGCAGATTTCAAAGAGCACTGTCGGGAAACTGCTCAAAAAAATTTAACTAAGGCCTCCTCTAAATCCTGGACTTATGTTAAACTAGTGGGCAATGCGCCCTTTGACACTAACCCTAAACAGGCGTGTTTTCCTGCTGGACTTTTGGCGCAGATCAGACGGCTGGCTTACATGCTTGGAGACGCCTCCCTCAAAAGGGCTCGGCTACCACTTCCCTGGCAAAAATCCGACAAGGGCCTGACGAGCCTTATAGCGACTTTGTTGCCCGGCTTAACCTAGCCGCGGAGCGCCTGCTTGGACCAAGCGAAAGCGAAAGCCCCTTTGTAAAACATCTTGCCTTTGAAAACGCCAACCCAGCATGTCAGGATGTTCTTCGACCACATAAGGATAAAGGGGAACTTTCTCACTTTATTAGACTCTGTGCCGGGATGGGTGCAGCCCATGCCATGGGTCTGGCCATAGGTGCTGCCTTTACTAAGGCCTTTCAAAATCCTGGCTCACGTACTTGCTTTACTTGTAAACAGCCTGGCCATTTTGCACGCGAGTGTCCGACAGGCAAGCAAAGCCTAGGGATGGTGTCTCCTCAAACTGGGGCTAAACCGCCCCCAGCCACCCTTTGCCATAGTTGTGGTAAAGGTCTTCACTGGGCTAGTGAGTGTAGATCTAAGGCAAATGCCCTTGGACAGCCTACTTTTTCCCGCTTCCCGGGAAACTCCCTGCGGGGCCAGCCCCTGGCCCCGACCTCCCCCAGGACAAACTCAGGGGCAATAAGGTTTGTTCCCTCCCAAACTCCCAACCTACCTCAAAATCCTTCTCCACGAATGCCTGCCTCCAACGAGCCACCCCAGGCAGCGCAGGATTGGACCTCTGTGCCACCACCGATACAATATTAGACTCCATGCAAGGGCCCCAGATAATACCCACTGGAATTATGGGTCCCCCTCCATCTCATACGTGTGCCCTTATTCTTGGAAGGGCCTCTACTACCTTACAAGGTGTTCAGGTCTTCCCTGGCATTATTGATAATGATTTCACTGGAGAAATAAAACTACTGGCCACAGCTATTAATGGAGTTGCGGCCATCCCAGCAGGAACAAGACTCGCACAATTAATACTCCTTCCCTTAGATTCAGGAGGCACTTCCACCGCCCAAACCCTACCGCGGGGAACTGCCTCCCTGGGCTCCTCTGATGTGTATTGGGTTCTGCCCATTTCTCACAATAGACACACCCTTACCCTACTTATTGAAGGAAAGGACTTCCAAGGAATTCTAGATACTGGGGCTGATGCCACAATTATCTCTCAGAAATACTGGCCATCAGGCTGGCCCCTCACCCCATCCTTGACTGACCTTAAAGGGATAGGACAGTCAAAAAATCCTCTGGTCAGCTCTAGGGCCCTTAGCTGGACTGATAAAGAGGGTAATAAGGGAACTGTCACTCCTTTTGTCGTTCCTGACCTCCCCGTTAACCTATGGGGCAGAGATATTTTGAGTCAAATGGAAGTTATTCTTGCCAGTCCCAATTCCATGGTGACTCATCAAATGCTTCGTATGAATTTTGTTCCTGGTACAGGCCTTGGGAGACTGAGACAAGGACTGGCTGAGCCCATACAACCCATACAAAAAACAGATATATATGGACTTGGGTATTCGGATTTTTAGTGTCGGTCCCTGACCCTCCTGTACCCCATGCAGATAAGATTATTTGGGAGACTCAGACTCCTGTGTGGGTGGATCAGTGGCCCCTTACCCAAGAAAAATTGGAGGCTGCCTCCATGTTAGTGCAGGAACAGCTGGCAGCCGGCCATGTAGAGCCCTCAACCTCACCATGGAATACTCCTATTTTTGTTATCAAGAAAAAATCAGGCAAGTGGCGCCTTTTACAAGATTTACGTGCCATTAATAAAGTTATGCGCCCGATGGGAGCACTACAGCCAGGCATTGCCACACCAGTGGCTATTCCCAAAAACTATTGTAAAATGGTTATTGTCTTAAAAGATTGCTTTTTTACCATTCCTTTACATCCTGAGGATAGACCCTATTTTGCCTTTAGTCTCCCTCGCATTAATTTTCAGGGCCCTATGCAGAGGTTTCAATGGAAGGTTCTTCCCCAAGGTATGGCTAACAGCCCTAGTCTTTGCCAAAAATATGTGGCTCAAGCAGTAGACCCTGTAAGAGAGCGATGGCCACAAATTTATATTTTACATTATATGGATGATTTGTTAATTGCTGCACCTAATAACCATGACCTTAATAATTGTTACTTGGACCTTTACAAAGCCCTCACTACCTTGGGACTACAGATAGCTCCTGATAAGGTTCAAACACAAGACCCTTATACCTATTTGGGCCTTAAACTCCAAGATAATCAGATCCAAATTCCTAAAATACAACTACGTGTGGACCAACTTCACACCCTTAATGATTTTCAAAATTTACTGGGGGATATTCAATGGCTAAGACCATATTTAAAATTACCCACTTGTGTACTTCTGCCCCTTAATGATATTTTGAGAGGTGATTCCCACCCCTCCTCCCCTCGAAAGCTTACTCCCGAGGCACGACAGGCATTAAACCAAGTCACAGAAGCCATTGCCCAACAGTTTGTTACACAAATTTCCTATAACCTTCCTCTGGTTCTGGTTATTTTACACACTCCTCATACACCCACAGGAATATTTTGGCAGCGGGATCCACATTTTAAAAATAAAGGCTGCCCCTTGCTTTGGGTCCATCTACCCACCACATCCTCCAAGGTTAAACATTTTTCTTGTTTATCCTGCTCAGGTAGCTTCTATTATTATCAAAGGTCATTTGCTTTCTCAACAACATTTTGGCAAAGACCCTGATAATATTTTAATTCCATATACTAAGGACCAAACCCAATTTTTACTACAGACAGGGGATGAATGGGGTTATTGCCCTATCAGGCTTTTTGGGAACAATTGATAACCACCTCCCCAATGACCCCCTTTACATTTTGCCCAATTACATCCATTTATTTTTCCCAAAATTACTCAAAAGGCTCCCATTCCTCAAGCTCTTACTGTCTTTACAGACGGCTCCAGTAACGGCCGTGTGGTCTTTGTTGTCAATAACCAGCCTACCACCTTTGATACTGTCTATCAGTCAGCACAGCTTGTGGAATTGTTTGCCATAACACAAGTTTTTATAACATTTTTCGATAAGCCTGTTAATATTTATACAGACAGTGCCTACATTGCTCACTCTGTGCCCCTGCTGGAGATTTCACCTGCCATTAAGGCTTCTTCAAATGCGGCCTTTCTGTTTTCACCAGCTTCAGCAGCTAATTCAGGCCAGACAACACCCATTTTTCTTAGGACACATCAGGGCACACTCTGATCTTCCCGGCCCTTTAACACAAGGCAATGCCCAGGCTGATGCAGCAACTCGTTCCATCTTTCCAATTTTTGTTGGCTCCGTTCAAAAGGCCACGGAGTTACACAATCTTCACCATCTAAATTCCCAGAGCCTTCGATTACTTGTAAAATTACCAGGCAGCAGGCAGGAGAAATAGTAAAAGCATGTCCTGCTTGCACTGTCTCCCTCCCCATTCAACACTTGGGAGTTAATCCCCGGGGATTGCTGCCTAATCAGGTTTGGCAAATGGATGTCACTCATTTTCCTGAATTTGGAAAAACCAAATATATACATGTTTCTATAGATACCTTCAGTGGCTTTATTTTCGCATCACCACATTCCGGAGAGGCTACCAAAGATGCCCTTTCCCATCTTGTTTCAGCCTTTTCCATAATGGGTAAACCAATACATATTAAAACAGATAATGGTCCTGCATATACCAGTGCCAAGTTTAAACGGTTTTGTGCCACCTTGCAAATTTGTCATACTACTGGAATTCCATACAACCCTCAGGGCCAAGGCATTGTGGAACGTGCCCACCTTACCTTAACGACTTGGCTAACCCGCCTTAAGGCTTCTGCCCTTGTTTTTACCACTCCCAGGGATTGCCTTAACCATGCATTATTTGCCCTTAATTTTCTTACCCTAGACAGTGAAGGCCATTCGGCCGCAGACAGACACTGGCATCCCTCGTCCAGTTCTGTTCGCCCACCTGTTATGTGGCGCGATCCCCTTACAAATAAATGGAAAGGCCCAGATCCTGTCCTCATCTGGGGACGAGGCTCAGCTTGTGTTTTGGACCAAGAGCAAGCAGCCCCAAGATGGTTACCAGAACGCCTGGTTAAACAGGTTCATGACTTACCTCCACCCAGGGACGGAGACACTCCCCCTGAGGACAAATTTTCCTCTTTTTCAGATGCAACCAATAATCTGCGTGAGGATCCTGCTTAACGCACTTCTGTTGAACAGGTTTGTACACGGAGGCCTTGGACCTCCACCTTCCAACATCAGGAAGTACCTTTTTGGCCCTCCCTGCGAATGCAGGGGAGGATTTTGGACTCAGGCTCCCACTAGTTGGACCCAGACTGCTGACTGCTTGACTAAGGTGGCTTACCTCCGTGCTGAGGTTGACCATAAACTCGGAGGATTTCATCAGCCTAAATGGGTATGTGTTAACAAGCCAAAGATTATTCCCCCCAGTACAAACAAAGCTCTCCAAAATTGTTCTGCAACTTGTACGCATACCCAGGCGATGCATGTCTCTTGTTATGCATCAGCCTCAATTTGTGTTAACAAGAAGGGAGAACAATTTTTTGAAGCCACCCTAACCAAAACTCATGCAGCAGGGGGGACCGCTATTCATTATACTCCCTTTCTCTTTGACCGGGGAGGAGAAGGCATATACACCAAGTTACAGTCAGCTGGATGCCAAGGCACTGTTGGTAAACCTTCCTGCTGGCCCATTAAGGCCCCTACAGGGGTCTCTGATGGTGGAGGACCCACTGATGCTGTCAAGCATCTTCAGATAATCAAACTTTTGAAACCACAAATCCCTGAGCTCACATATCATCCCTTAGTGCTGCCTAAATCCCAGCTCCCAGATTTAGATACCAATACATTAGATATTTTGGGAACTACCTTCTCCTTGCTTAATAATTCCAACCCCACCCTTGCTGGTGATTGCTGGCTCTAAATGACAACAGGGGCAGTCATGCCTATGGCAGTTCCTATTAATTCTATCATAGACAATTATAATACATGCCAACCGATTTCCTTTTAAAGTACAGCCTATAGGCACATTTACATTATGTCTTTTAGGCGCGATGCAAAACAATACCTATGATATTGATGTTGGAGTTACTTCCTTTGGAAATTGCTCAACAGTAAAAATTATTCCTCACCCACCCCATCTCTTTGTCCCCCCAATGGCACAGTTTTTATGTGTGGAGGAAACTCAGCCTTCCCCAGGCTTCCAGCGAATTGGACCGGTGGCTGTGTTCTTGCCTTATTACTCCCTGATATAACTATTGTCCCAGGAGATGAACCTCTACCCATTCCTAGCCTAGACACCTTAGTCAAAAGACATAGGAGGGCAATACAGGCCTTACCACTCCTTGCCACCCTTGGAATTACAGCTGCTGTGGGCACAGGTACAGCTGGCTTAGGCACAGCTATACACTCTTACCGTCACCTATCTCAGCAACTTATAGATGATGTGCAAACTCAATCAGGAACCATTAAAGATATACAGGACCAAATAGACTCCCTGGCAGAAGTGGTCCTTCAAAACAGACGAGGCTTAGATTTGCTGACAGCTAACCGAGGTATTTGCTTGGCCCTAGGGGAACGATGCTGCTTTTATGCCAATAAATCAGGCATAGTACGGACTAAAATTAAGCAGCTTCAAGGAGATCTAGAAAAGAGACGAAGGGAACTATTTGAAAATCCCCTCTGGACTGGGCTTAATGGATTTTTACCCTACCTTCTTCCACTATTAGGCCCTTTTTTGGGTTTACTTTTAATAATGTCCATAGGACCCTGCATTATAAACAGGCTGGTACAATGTATTAAAGAACAGATTAATATTTTAGCTTCTAAGCCCATACAGGTTCACTATCATCGTCTGGAGATGGAAGACCGCGCTGCCAACATTTAAAAGGATGCTATACCCTTCTCACAGGCTTATTTCTTAAGTTTACATGCCCACAGATCCTCCTTTCTTAAAAGTGTCCTTTTACCTGAACCCAAACAAGACCAAACCAAAAAGTAAATTGTATGATATTTACTAATTACTGGCAAGTCATTTTGACTCTTGTTTTTTTCTTAGATTCTGTATTTTTTGAGCTCATGGACAAGTTAATGCTTTCTGATCAGTTCTATTTTTGATCAACTGTGGAGTTTTTAAACATTGCAATGGAGACTAAAAAAAAAAAAACTACAAGGCCTTGTGTATGTGTTACACTCATGTTATGTGTTGTATGTCCTATGTCTGTGTGTATGTATGTCCATGTCATGCAGTTATATGACAATTGGCAGATATACAAAGAGCGCTCAGAAAAAAAAAAGAAGGTTAACAGATAAAAAAGAAAAACTAAAAGGTTCCAGATATGGATTTAATAGAGGGAAAATGTGTTTCTGGACAAAAAATTCTATATGATTAAGTTAAGAAAGGGTTTAAGCAAGTGATGAAAAAGGTCTGTGTAAATTGGTTATATGAGTAAGTTTTTAAAATTATACAACTATGGTTAAATAACAGCTGTTATTTTTTCAATATTGTAATGTTACTTCTTTAAGAGCTAAACTCGGTCAATATAAAATCATCAATGTAATTATGGTGCTATTAATTCATATCTTCCAGGTATAGAAGTCTGTAAGGTAGAAGCTTCAAAAGAGCATTATATCAAGCTGGTGTTCTGAACTTATATGGTAATTTTAGCCTTAAAAAAAAAACATGTTGGAGATTTATTTATATCATTTGTGTTCTCTAACTGGATTTGTTATCAATAAGATATGTAAAGTTCCATGTTACTTTACACTGAGATACAATTTAAATGTATTTTCAAGTTAATGGGAGCCTAATCTGTGTGAAGGTTTTATTGTACAACACAAAAGTACTTTGCTACTGAGAAAAAAAAAGGGGGGGGTAGAAGTTTTCAGCCTTTAATTCACGTTGTAGATGTGATGTGTTAGCTAATGTTTATGTAAACTTGAGCAACAATTTATGTAGGCTTTGTAAAATGATGTCTAAAAAATAAAGATCAGCCTCAGAACTATAGTACTTAAGATTTATAAAGAGCCCTGCCTTGCCTGAGATAAGGCTCTATGTCCCGTCTCACTACATGTGAGAGCGACTATGAAAGAAGCAGACCAGATTTCAGTACATTTAAAAGTCGTGTCCAAAAGTTGGTTCTTGTCACGATTACCAGGATCTCAAACAGGGGATTATAATGTATAACTCTGCCAGAATTCAAGGTAGCTATTACATAAACTAAATATGCTTTTTACCCTAGTTAATTTTAGTTTGTAGTTTGCTTATAGGTGGCCTAAGGATTGCTTGTTGCTGTTTTACAGAGGTACTGATTTAAGAACACACAACCTGGGCTGATTTAAGATAAGGAGTTATCACCAACAGGATAGAGAGATAGACATTAAAGCCCAGTGCTATTAATATAAGGCTGTTAAAACTTATTTGCTGGATGTTTAAGATTAAGTTCTAAAATTAAAGTTAAATTAAAGGGCCAAGAAAACCAATATTTGGCTCTTGCCCTCAGAGTCAGTCTGAGTCAGGGAAAAGGGGACTTCTCCAAAGGGCTCTGCAACCCTAGGCCACATAACCTCCTGAACAGGGAGATTAATGAGACCAGTGGAGGACAGAAAGCCAATCAGTGCATTTGCTGTGAAGAGGAGGGTTCCCAGAAAAGGGAGACATCCCTGATGCTTCCAAGGGAAGCCACGTGGTCAAGCAAGGCCTGGACCCATCCTAGCACAAATGGCACTAGCAGAACTGAGAAGCTGCTGTGAAGTTCCCGAGGATTTCCAGAATAATTCAGCTGACTTAACAATAGGTAGAAACAAAAATCAGTTTGACTTGCTTCATCTTAAACACTTAGCAAAGACAGTCAAAGCCTAAACACTGCTATTCCTGGGCATTTTAAATGATAATAATAGTTAAATGTAACTTCCAAAAATAAGTAAACTGGAGGCTGCAAAAGAGATTCTCAGACAGAAATGCCTGATAACCATCAAAAGGGACTGCCAGAATAGTTTTTAGTTTAAGGCCTTTATTTCTAACCTACACAGGTAGGCTTAATGTTTGCTAGTATGTATCCAGCCCTAAGTAACAGAATTAAAGATTTCTCTATTAGACATAGGCCAGTAAGGTATGGTCATATATTTTATATAAGTAAGGGGGAGATGCCAGGGACCAAAAGGAGTTCTCCTTCAAAGAATAGCCTGATAGTGCCAGGGACCAAAAGGGAGTTCTCCTTCAAAGAATAGGCTGACAGTTACAAGAAACAGTCCCCTAGGAGACATCTCGCCTGGGAGACACCCTGCAGCCATCCATCTCCCAGAGACATCCTACGGCCATCTGTCTTCCTGAAACATCCTGCGTTATCTCACCTTGTGAAGACTTCTAGCAACTGCCGATAAGAGAGCTCCCCCCATCCCCAGCCCATAAATACCCCTGTGTGAACAATAAAAGTTTGCAGCTTGATCAGAAATTTTGTCTTGCTGTCACCCTTCGTGCCTCTTGTCCCTTCATTCCTCCCCATCTAGGTTCGCTGCCCACGGTTGATGTGTCCTGCCGGTCGGGCACACAGCAAACATTTTTTCACCCAATCTTGATGATACTTGCAGGTAATGATCAGTACACCAGTCCCGCTTTGCTGACCAAGTTTCGTTCTTCTAGGTTAAACCGTTCCTTTGCAGTAACCGTTTTCATGTTTAGGTTTCACTCTGTTTTCCCCTATATGGATACATGTAGTTGGAACTCTAAATCAAACACGGTTTGTGCTAGCTCTTTGAAACTTGGCACAATAATGTAGTTCCAAGTTCTATGGCTATAGTTTGTGTCCTATGGAAGGAGCTCCAAGCAGAGACTGACGAGAATCACTTTCATTGAAAGGGGTTGCCAAGCTTCCAAAAAACTACGAGTTTCCTGAAATCTCAGCAAACATTTTTTCAACCAATCTTGATGATACTTGCAGGTAATGATCAGTACACCCAGTCCCACTTGGCTCACCAAATTTCGTTCTTCTAGGTTAAACCGTTCCTTTGCAGTAACCGTTTTCATGTTTAGGTTTCACTCTGTTTTCTCCTATATGGATACATGTAGTTGGAACTCTAAATAAACACGGTTTGTGCTAGCTCTTTGAAACTTGGCACAATAATGTAGTTCCAAGTTCTATGGCTATAGTTTGTGTCCTATGGAAGGAGCTCCAAGCAGAGACTGACGAGAATCACTTTCATTGAAAGGGGTTGCCAAGCTTCCAAAAAACTACGAGTTTCCTGAAATCTCAGCACACATTTTTTCACCCAATCTTGATGATACTTGCAGGTAATGATCAGGACACCAGTCCCACTTGGCTGACCAAGTTTCGTTCTTCTAGGTTAAACCGTTCCTTTGCAGTAACCGTTTTCATGTTTAGGATTCACTCTGTTTTCTCCTGTATGGATACATGTAGTTGGAACTATAAATCAAAACACGGTTTGTGCTAGCTCTTTGAAACTTGGCACAATAATGTAGTTCCAAGTTCTATGGCTATGGTTTGTGTCCTATGGAAGTAGCCCCAAGCAGAGACTGACGAGAATCACTTTCATTGAAAGGGGTTGCCAAGCTTCCAAAATCTACGAGTTTCCTGAAATCTCAGCAAACATTTTTTCACCCAATCTTGATGATACTTGCAGGTAATGATCAGTACTCCAGTCCCATTTGGCTGACCAAATTACGTTCTTCTAGGTTAAACCGTTAGTTTGCAGTAAACGTTTTCTTGTTTAGGTTTCACTCTGTTTTCTCCTATATGGATACATGTAGTTGGAACTCTAAATCAAACACGGTTTGTGCTAGCTCTTTGAAACTTGGCACAATAATGTAGTTCCAAGTTCTATGGCTATAGTTTGTGTCCTATGGAAGTAGCCCCAAGCAGAGACTGACGAGAATCACTTTCATTGAAAGGGGTTGCCAAGCTTCCAAAAAACTACGAGTTTCCTGAAATCTCAGCAAACATTTTTTCACCCAATCTTGATGATACTTGCAGGTAATGATCAGTACACCAGTCCCACTTGGCTCACCGAATTTCATTCTTCTAGGTTAAACCGTTCCTTTGCAGTAACCGTTTTCATGTTTAGGTTTCACTCTGTTTTCTCCTATATGGATACATGTAGTTGGAACTCTAAATCAAACACGGTTTGTGCTAGCTCTTTGAAACTTGGCACAAATAATGTAGTTCCAAGTACTATGGCTATGGTTGTGTCCTATGGAAGTAGCCCCAAGCAGAGACTGACGAGAATCACTTTCATTGAAAGGGGTTGCCAAGCTTCCAAAAAACTACGAGTTTCCTGAAATCTCAGCAAACATTTTTTCAACCAATCTTGATTATACTTGCAGGTAATGATCAGTACACCAATCCCACTAGGCTCACCAAATTTCGTTCTTCTAGGTTAAACCGTTAGTTTGCAGTAAACGTTTTCATGTTTAGGTTCACTCTGTTTTCTCCTATATGGATACATGTAGTTGGAACTCTAAATCAAACACGGTTTCTGCTAGCTCTTTGAAACTTGGCATTATAATGTAGTTCCAAGTTCTATGGTTATGGTTTGTGTCCTATGGAAGTAGCCCCAAGCAGAGACTGACGAGAATCACTTTCATTGAAAGGGGTTGCCAAGCTTCCAAAAAACTACGAGTTTCCTGAAATCTCAGCAAACATTTTTTCACCCAATCTTGATGATACTTGCAGGTAATGATCAGTACACCAGTCCCACTTGGCTGACCAAGTTTCGTTCTTCTAGGTTAAACCGTTCCTTTGCAGTAACCGTTTTCATGTTTAGGTTTCACTCTGTTTTCTCCTATATGGATACATGTAGTTGGAACTCTAAATCAAACACGGTTTGTGCTAGCTCTTTGAAACTTGGCACAATAATGTAGTTCCAAGTTCTATGGCTATGGTTTGTGTCCTATGGAAGTAGCCCAAAGCAGAGACTGACGAGAATCACTTTCATTGAAAGGGGTTGCCAAGCTTCCATAAACTACGAGTTTCCTGAAATCTCAGCAAACATTTTTTCACCCAATCTTGATGATACTTGCAGGTAATGATCAGTACACCAGTCCCACTTGGCTGACCAAATTTCGTTCTTCTAAGTTAAACCGTTCGTTTGCAGTAACCGTTTTCTTTTTTCGGTTTCACTCTGTTTTCTCCTATATGGATACATGTAGTTGGAACTCTAAATCAAACACGGTTTGTGCTAGCTCTTTGAAACTTGGCACAATAATGTAGTTCCAAGTTCTGTGGCTATAGTTTGGTTCCTATGGAAGTAGCCCCAGCAGAGACTGACGAGAATCACTTTCATTGAAAGGGGTTGCCAAGCTTCCAAAAAACTACGAGTTTCCTGAAATCTCAGCAAACATTTTTTCACCCAATCTTGATGATACTTGCAGGTACTGATCAGTACAAAAGTCCCACTTTGCTGACCAAGTTTCGTTCTTCTAGGTTAAACCGTTCCTTTGCAGTAACCGTTTTCATGTTTAGGTTTCACTCTGTTTTCTCCTATATGGATACATCTAGTTGGAACTCTAAATCAAACACGGTTTGTGCTAGCTCTTTGAAACTTGGCACAATAATGTAGTTCCATGTTCTATGGCTGTGGATTGTGTCCTATGGAAGTAGCCCCAAGCAGAGACTGAGGAGAATCACTTTCATTGAAAGGGGTTGCCAAGCTTCCAAAAAACCATTTTCCTGAAATCTCAGCAATGATTTTTTCACCCATTCTTTATGATACTTGCAGGTAATGATCAGTACACCAATCCCACTTGGCTGACCAAGTTTCGTTCTTCTAGGTTAAACCGTTCCTTTGCAGGAACCGTTTTCATGTTTAGCATTCACTCTGTTTTCTCCAATATGGATACATGTAGTTGGAACTCTAAATCAAACACGGTTTGTGCTAGCTCTTGGAAACTTGGCACAATAACGTAGTTCCAAGTTCTATGGCTATGGTTTGTGTCCTATGGAAGTAGCCCCAAGCAGAGACTGACGAGAATCACTTTCATTGAAAGCGGTTGCCAAGCTTCCAAAAACTACGAGTTTCCTGAAATCTCAGCAAACATTTTTTCACCCAATCTTGATGATACTTCCATTTAATGATCAGTACACCAATCCCACTAGTCTCAACAAATTTCGTTGTTCTAGGTTAAAAAGTTCCTTTGCAGTGACCGTTTTCATGTTTAGGTTTCACTCTGTTTTCTCCTATATGGATACATGTAGTTGGAACTCTAAATCAAACACGGTTTGTGCTAGCTCTTTGAAACTTGGCATTATAATGTAGTTCCAAGTTCTATGGTTATGGTTTGTGTCCTATGGAAGTAGCCCCAAGCAGAGACTGACGAGAATCACTTTCATTGAAAGGGGTTGCCAAGCTTCCAAAAAACTACGAGTTTCCTGAAATCTCAGCAAACATTTTTTCACCCAATCTTGATGATACTTGCAGGTAATGATCAGTACACCAGTCCCACTTGGCTGACCAAGTTTCGTTCTTCTAGGTTAAACCGTTCATTTCCAGTAACCGTTTTCATGTTTAGGATTCACTCTGTTTTCTCCTATATGGATACATGTAGTTGGAACTCTAAATCAAACACGGTTTGTGCTAGCTCTTTGAAACTTGGCACAATAATGTAGTTCCAAGTTCTATGGCTATGGTTTGTGTCCTATGGAAGTAGCCCCGAGCAGAGATTAACGAGAATCACTTTCATTGAAAGGGGTTGCCAAGCTTCCAAAATCTACGAGTTTCCTGAAATCTCAGCCAACATTTTTTCTCCCAATCTTGATGATACTTCCAGGTAATGATCAGTACAACAGTCCCACTTTGCTGACCAAGTTTCGTTCTTCTAGGTTAAACCGTTCCTTTGCAGTAACCGTTTTCATGTTTAGGTTTCACTCTGTTTTCTCCTATATGGATACATCTCGTTGGAACTCTAAATCAAACACGGTTTGTGCTAGCTCTTTGAAACTTGGCACAATAATGTAGTTCCATGTTCTATGGCTGTGGATTGTGTCCTATGGAAGTAGCCCCAAGCAGAGACTGAGGAGAATCACTTTCATTGAAAGGGGTTGCCAAGCTTCCAAAAACCAGTTTCCTGAAATCTCAGCAATGATTTTTCACCCATTCTTTATGATACTTGCAGGTATTGATCAGTACACCAATCCCACTTGGCTGACCAAGTTTCGTTCTTCTTGGTTAAACCGTTCCTTTGCAGTAACCGTTTTCATGTTTAGCATTCACTCTGTTTTCTCCTATATGGATACATGTAGTTGGAACTCTAACTCAAACACGGTTTGTGCCTGCTCTTGGAAACTTGGCACAATAATGTAGGTCCAAGTTCTATGGCTATGGTTTGTGTCCTATGGAAGTAGCCCCAAGCAGAGACTGACGAGAATCACTTTCATTGAAAGGGGTTGACAAGCTTCCAAAAAACTACGAGTGTCCTGAAATCTCAGCAAACATTTTTTCACCCAATCTTGATGACACTTGCGGGTAATGATCAGTACACCAGTCCCACTTGGCTGACCAAATTTCGTTCTTCTAGGTTAAACCGTTCCTTTGCAGTAACCGTTTTCATATTTAGGTTTCACTCTGTTTTCTCCTATATGGATACATGTAGTTGGAACTCTAAATCAAACACGGTTTGTGCTAGCTCTTTGAAACTTGGCATTATAATGTAATTCCAAGTTCTATGGCTATGGTTTGTGTCGTTTGGAAGTCGCCCCAAGCAGAGACTGACGAGAATCACTTTCATTCATAGGGCTTGCCAAGCTTCCAAAAAACTACGAGTTTCCTGAAATCTCAGCAAACATTTTTTCACCCAATTTGTTGATACATCCATTTAATAATCAGTACACCCATCCCACTTGGCTCACCAAATTTCGTTCTTCTAGGTTAAACCGTTCCTTTGCAGTAACCGTTTCTCGTTCTTCTAGGTTAAACCGTTCCTTTTGCAGTAACCGTTTCCATGTTTAGGTTTCCACGTCTGTTTTCTCCTATATGGATACATGTATTTGGAACTCTAAATCAAACACGGTTTGTGCTAGCTCTTTGAAACTTGGCACAATAATGTAGTTCCAAGTTCTATGGCTATTGTTTGTTTCCTATGGAAGTAGCCCCAAGCAGAGACTGACGAGAATCACTTTCATTGAAAGGGGTTACCAAGCTTCCAAAAAACTACGAGTTTCCTGAAATCTCAGCAAACATTTTTTCACCCAATGTTGATGATACTTCCACTTAATGATCAGTACACCAATCCCACTAGGCTCACCAAATTTCGTCTTTCTAGGTTAAACCGTTCCTTTCCAGTAACCGTTTTCATGTTTAGGTTTCACTCTGTTTTCTCCTATATGAATACATGTAGTTGTTACTCTAAATCAAACACGGTTTGTGCTAGCTCTTTGAAACTTGGCATTATAATGTAGTTCCAAGTTCTATGGTTATGGTTTGTGTCCTATGGAAGTAGCCCCACGCAGAGACTGACGAGAATCACTTTCATTGAAAGGGGTTGCAAGATTTCCAAAATCTGCGAGTTTCCTGAAATCTCAGCAAACATTTTTTCACCCAACTTGATGATACTTCCAGGTAATGATCAGTACACCAGTCCCACTTGGCTGACCACGTTTCGTTCTTCTAGGTTAAACAGTTCCTTTGCAGAAGCCGTTTTCATGTTTAGGATTCACTCTATTTTCTCCTATATGGATACATGTAGTTGGAACTCTAAATCAAACACGGTTTGTGCTAGCTCTTTGAACTTGGCGCAATAATGTAGTTCCAAGTTCTATGGCTGTGGATTGTGTCCTATGGACGTAGCCCCAAGGAGAGACTGAGGAGAATCACTTTCATTGAAAGGGGTTGCCAAGATTCCCAAAAAACGAGTTTCCTGAAATCTCAGCACACATTTTTTCACCAATCTTGATGATACTTCCATTTAATGATCAGTACACCAATCCCACTTGGCTCACCAAATTCCGTTCTTATACTTTAAACCGTTCCTTTGCAGTAACCATTTTCATGTTTATCTTTCCACTCTGTTTTCTCCTATATGGATACAAGTATTTGAATCTAAATCAAACACGGTTTGTGCTAGCTCTTTGAAACTTGGCACAATAATGTAGTTCCAAGTTCTTTGGCTATGGTTTGTGTCCTATGGAAGTAGCCCCAAGCAGAGACTGACGAGAATCACTTTCATTGAAAGGGGTTGCAAGGCTTCAAAAATCTGCGAGTTTCCTGAAATCTCAGCAAACATTTTTTCACCCAATCTTGATGATACTTGCAGGTAATGATCAGTACACCAGTCCACTTGGCTGACCAAGTTTCGTTCTTCTAGGTTAAACCGTTCCTTTCCAGTAACCGTTTTCATGTTTAGGTTTCACTCTGTTTTCTCCTATATGGATACATGTAGTTGGAACTCTAAATCAAACACGGTTTGTGCTAGCTCTTTGAAACTTGGCACAATAATGTAGTTCCAAGTTCTATGGCTGTGGATTGTGTCCTATGGAAGTAGCCCCAAGCAGAGACTGAGGAGAATTACTTTCATTGAAAGGGTTGCCAAGCTTCCAAAAAACCAGTTTCCTGAAATCTCAGCAATGATTTTTCACCCATTCTTTATGATACTTGCAGGTAATGATCAGTACACCAATCCCACTTGGCTGACCAAGTTTCGTTCTTCTAGGTTAAACCGTTCCTTTGCAGGAACCGTTCATGTTTAGCATTGACTCTGTTTTCTCCAATATGGATACATGTAGTTGGAACTCTAAATCAAACACGGTTTGTGCTAGCTCTTGGAAACTTGGCACAATAATGTAGTTCCAAGTTCTATGGCTATGGTTTGTGTCCTATGGAAGTAGACCCAAGCAGAGACTGACGAGAATCACTTTCATTGAAAGCGGTTGCCAAGCTTCCAAAAAACTACGAGTTTCCTGAAATGTCAGCAAACATTTTTTCACCCAATCTTGATGATACTTCCATTTAATGATCAGTACACCAATCCCACTAGGCTCAACAAATTTCGTTGTTCTAGGTTAAAAAGTTCCTTTGCAGTGACCGTTTTCATGTTTAGGTTTCACTCTGTTTTCTCCTATATGGATACATGTAGTTGGAACTCTAAATCAAACACGGTTTGTGCTAGCTCTTTGAAACTTGGCATTATAATGTAGTTCCAAGTTCTATGGTTATGGTTTGTGTCCTATGGAAGTAGCCCAAGCAGAGACTGACGAGAATCACTTTCATTGAAAGGGGTTGCCAAGCTTCCAAAAAACTACGAGTTTCCTGAAATCTCAGCAAACATTTTTTCACCCAATCTTGATGATACTTGCAGGTAATGATCAGTACACCAGTCCCACTTGGCTGACCAAGTTTCGTTCTTCTAGGTTAAACCGTTCATTTCCAGTAACCGTTTTCATGTTTAGATTCACTCTGTTTTCTCCTATATGGATATATGTAGTTGGAACTCTAAATCAAACACGGTTTGTGCTAGCTCTTTGAAACTTGGCACAATAATGTAGTTCCAAGTTCTATGGCTATGGTTTGTGTCCTATGGAAGTAGCCCCAAGCAGAGATTAACGAGAATCACTTTCATTGAAAGGGGTTGCCAAGCTTCCATAAAACTACGAGTTTCCTGAAATCTCAGCAAACATTTTTCACCCAATCTTGATGATACTTGCAGGTAATGATCAGTACACCAGTCCCACTTGGCTGACCAAATTTCGTTCTTCTAAGTTAAACCGTTCGTTTGCAGTAACCGTTTTCTTTTTTCGGTTTCACTCTGTTTTCTCCTATATGGATACATGTAGTTGGAACTCTAAATCAAACACGGTTTGTGCTAGCTCTTTGAAACTTGGCACAATAATGTAGTTCCAAGTTCTGTGCTATAGTTTGGTTCCTATGGAAGTAGCCCCAAGCAGAGACTGACGAGAATCACTTTCATTGAAAGGGTTGCCAAGCTTCCAAAAAACTACGAGTTTCCTGAAATCTCAGCAAACATTTTTCACCCAATCTTGATGATACTTGCAGGTACTGATCAGTACAAAAGTCCCACTTTGCTGACCAAGTTTCGTTCTTCTAGGTTAAACCGTTCCTTTGCAGTAACCGTTTTCATGTTTAGGTTTCACTCTGTTTTCTCCTATATGGATACATCTAAGTTGGAACTCTAAATCAAACACGGTTTGTGCTAGCTCTTTGAAACTTGGCACAATAATGTAGTTCCATGTTCTATGGCTGTGGATTGTGTTCTATGGAAGTAGCCCCAAGCAGAGACTGAGGAGAATCACTTTCATTGAAAGGGGGTTGCCAAGCTTCCAAAAAACCATTTTCCTGAAATCTCAGCAATGATTTTTTCACCCATTCTTTTGATACTTGCAGGTAATGATCAGTACACCAATCCCACTTGGCTGACCAAGTTTCGTTCTTCTAGGTTAAACCGTTCCTTTGCAGGAACCGTTTTCATGTTTAGCATTCACTCTGTTTTCTCCAATATGGATACATGTAGTTGGAACTCTAAATCAAACACGGTTTGTGCTAGCTCTTGGAAACTTGGCACAATAACGTAGTTCCAAGTTCTATGGCTATGGTTTGTGTCCTATGGAAGTAGCCCAAGCAGAGACTGACGAGAATCACTTTCATTGAAAGCGGTTGCCAAGCTTCCAAAAAACTACGAGTTCCTGAAATCTCAGCAAACATTTTTTCACCCAATCTTGATGATACTTCCATTTAATGATCAGTACACCAATCCCACTAGTCTCAACAAATTTCGTTGTTCTAGGTTAAAAAGTTCCTTTGCAGTGACCGTTTTCATGTTTAGGTTTCACTCTGTTTTCTCCTATATGGATACATGTAGTTGGAACTCTAAATCAAACACGGTTTGTGCTAGCTCTTGAAACTTGGCATTATAATGTAGTTCCAAGTTCTATGGTTATGGTTTGTGTCCTATGGAAGTAGCCCCAAGCAGAGACTGACGAGAATCACTTTCATTGAAAGGGGTTGCCAAGCTTCCAAAAACTACGAGTTTCCTGAAATCTCAGCAAACATTTTTTCACCCAATCTTGATGATACTTGCAGGTAATGATCAGTACACCAGTCCCACTTGGCTGACCAAGTTTCGTTCTTCTAGGTTAAACCGTTCATTTCCAGTAACCGTTTTCATGTTTAGGATTCACTCTGTTTTCTCCTATATGGATACATGTAGTTGGAACTCTAAATCAAACACGGTTTGTGCTAGCTCTTTGAAACTTGGCACAATAATGTAGTTCCAAGTTCTATGGCTATGGTTTGTGTCCTATGGAAGTAGCCCGAGCAGAGATTAACGAGAATCACTTTCATTGAAAGGGGTTGCCAAGCTTCCAAAATCTACGAGTTTCCTGAAATCTCAGCCAACATTTTTTCTCCCAATCTTGATGATACTTCCAGGTAATGATCAGTACAACAGTCCCACTTTGCTGACCAAGTTTCGTTCTTCTAGGTTAAACCGTTCCTTTGCAGTAACCGTTTTCATGTTTAGGTTTCACTCTGTTTTCTCCTATATGGATACATCTCGTTGGAACTCTAAATCAAACACGGTTTGTGCTAGCTCTTTGAAACTTGGCACAATAATGTAGTTCCATGTTCTATGGCTGTGGATTGTGTCCTATGGAAGTAGCCCCAAGCAGAGACTGAGGAGAATCACTTTCATTGAAAGGGGTTGCCAAGCTTCCAAAAACCAGTTTCCTGAAATCTCAGCAATGATTTTTTCACCCATTCTTTATGATACTTGCAGGTATTGATCAGTACACCAATCCCACTTGGCTGACCAAAGTTTCGTTCTTCTTGGTTAAACCGTTCCTTTGCAGTAACCGTTTTCATGTTTAGCATTCACTCTGTTTTCTCCTATATGGATACATGTAGTTGGAACTCTACTCAAACACGGTTTGTGCCTGCTCTTGGAAACTTGGCACAATAATGTAGGTCCAAGTTCTATGGCTATGGTTTGTGTCCTATGGAAGTAGCCCCAAGCAGAGACTGACGAGAATCACTTTCATTGAAAGGGGTGACAAGCTTCCAAAAAACTACGAGTGTCCCTGAAATCTCAGCAAACATTTTTTCACCCAATCTTGATGACACTTGCGGGTAATGATCAGTACACCAGTCCCACTTGGCTGACCAAATTTCGTTCTTCTAGGTTAAACCGTTCCTTTGCAGTAACCGTTTTCATATTTAGGTTTCACTCTGTTTTCTCTATATACATGTAGTTGGAACTCTAAATCAAACACGGTTTGTGCTAGCTCTTTGAAACTTGGCATTATAATGTAATTCCAAGTTCTATGGCTATGGTTTGTGTCGTTTGGAAGTCGCCCCAAGCAGAGACTGACGAGAATCACTTTCATTCATAGGGCTTGCCAAGCTTCAAAAAACTACGAGTTTCCTGAAATCTCAGCAAACATTTTTTCACCCAATTTGTTGATACATCCATTTAATAATCAGTACACCCATCCCACTTGGCTCACCAAATTTCGTTCTTCTAGGTTAAACCGTTCCTTTGCAGTAACCGTTTCCATGTTTAGGTTTCACTCTGTTTTCTCCTATATGGATACATGTATTTGGAACTCTAAATCAAACACGGTTTGTGCTAGCTCTTTGAAACTTGGCACAATAATGTAGTTCCAAGTTCTATGGCTATTGTTTGTTTCCTATGGAAGTAGCCCCAAGCAGAGACTGACGAGAATCACTTTCATTGAAAGGGGTTACCAAGCTTCCAAAAAACTACGAGTTCCTGAAATCTCAGCAAACATTTTTTCACCCAATGTTGATGATACTTCCACTTAATGATCAGTACACCAATCCCACTAGGCTCACCAAATTTCGTTCTTCTAGGTTAAACCGTTCCTTTCCAGTAACCGTTTTCATGTTTAGGTTTCACTCTGTTTTCTCCTATACGAATACATGTAGTTGTTACTCTAAATCAAACACGGTTTGTGCTAGCTCTTTGAAACTTGGCATTATAATGTAGTTCCAAGTTCTATGGTTATGGTTTGTGTCCTATGGAAGTAGCCCCACGCAGAGACTGACGAGAATCACTTTCATTGAAAGGGGTTGCAAGATTCCAAAAATCTGCGAGTTTCCTGAAATCTCAGCAAACATTTTTTCACCCAACCTTGATGATACTTCCAGGTAATGATCAGTACACCAGTCCCACTTGGCTGACCACGTTTCGTTCTTCTAGGTTAAACAGTTCCTTTGCAGAAGCCGTTTTCATGTTAGGATTCACTCTATTTTCTCCTATATGGATACATGTAGTTGGAACTCTAAATCAAACACGGGTTTGTGCTAGCTCTTTGAAACTTGGCGCAATAATGTAGTTCCAAGTTCTATGGCTGTGGATTGTGTCCTATGACGTAGCCCCAAGGAGAGACTGAGGAGAATCACTTTCATTGAAAGGGGTTGCCAAGATTCCAAAAAACGAGTTTCCTGAAATCTCAGCACACATTTTTTCACCCAATCTTGATGATACTTCCATTTAATGATCAGTACACCAATCCCACTTGGCTCACCAAATCCGTTCTTATACTTTAAACCGTTCCTTTGCAGTAACCATTTTCATGTTTATCTTTCACTCTGTTTTCTCCTATATGGATACAAGTATTTGGAATCTAAATCAAACACGGTTGTGCTAGCTCTTTGAAACTTGGCACAATAATGTAGTTCCAAGTTCTTTGGCTATGGTTTGTGTCCTATGGAAGTAGCCCCAAGCAGAGACTGACGAGAATCACTTTCATTGAAAGGGGTTGCAAGGCTTCCAAAAATCTGCGAGTTTCCTGAAATCTCAGCAAACATTTTTTCACCCAATCTTGATGATACTTGCAGGTAATGATCAGTACACCAGTCCCACTTGGCTGACCAAGTTTCGTTCTTCTAGGTTAAACCGTTCCTTTCCAGTAACCGTTTCATGTTTAGGTTTCACTCTGTTTTCTCCTATATGGATACATGTAGTTGGAACTCTAAATCAAACACGGTTTGTGCTAGCTCTTTGAAACTTGGCACAATAATGTAGTTCCAAGTTCTATGGCTGTGGATTGTGTCCTATGGAAGTAGCCCCAAGCAGAGACTGAGGAGAATTACTTTCATTGAAAGGGTTGCCAAGCTTCCAAAAAACCAGTTTCCTGAAATCTCAGCAATGATTTTTTCACCCATTCTTTATGATACTTGCAGGTAATGATCAGTACACCAATCCCACTTGGCTGACCAAGTTTCGTTCTTCTAGTTAAACCGTTCCTTTGCAGGAACCGTTTCATGTTTAGCATTGACTCTGTTTTCTCCAATATGGATACATGTAGTTGGAACTCTAAATCAAACACGGTTTGTGCTAGCTCTTGGAAACTTGGCACAATAATGTAGTTCCAAGTTCTATGGCTATGGTTTGTGTCCTATGGAAGTAGACCCAAGCAGAGACTGACGAGAATCACTTTCATTGAAAGCGGTTGCCAAGCTTCCAAAAAACTACGAGTTTCCTGAAATGTCAGCAAACATTTTTTCACCCAATCTTGATGATACTTCCATTTAATGATCAGTACACCAATCCCACTAGGCTCAACAAATTTCGTTGTTCTAGGTTAAAAAGTTCCTTTGCAGTGACCGTTTTCATGTTTAGGTTTCACTCTGTTTTCTCCTATATGGATACATGTAGTTGGAACTCTAAATCAAACACGGTTTGTGCTAGCTCTTTGAAACTTGGCATTATAATGTAGTTCCAAGTTCTATGGTTATGGTTTGTGTCCTATGGAAGTAGCCCCAAGCAGAGACTGACGAGAATCACTTTCATTGAAAGGGTTGCCAAGCTTCCAAAAAACTACGAGTTTCCTGAAATCTCAGCAAACATTTTTTCACCCAATCTTGATGATACTTGCAGGTAATGATCAGTACACCAGTCCCACTTGGCTGACCAAGTTTCGTTCTTCTAGGTTAAACCGTTCATTTCCAGTAACCGTTTTCATGTTTAGGATTCACTCTGTTTTCTCCTATATGGATATATGTAGTTGGAACTCTAAATCAAACACGGTTTGTGCTAGCTCTTTGAAACTTGGCACAATAATGTAGTTCCAAGTTCTATGGCTATGGTTTGTGTCCTATGGAAGTAGCCCAAGCAGAGATTAACGAGAATCACTTTCATTGAAAGGGGTTGCCAAGCTTCCAAAATCTACGAGTTTCCTGAAATCTCAGCAAACATTTTTTTCCCAATCTTGATGATACTTCCAGGTAATGATCAGTACAACAGTCCCACTTTGCTGACCAAGTTTCGTTCTTCTAGGTTAAACCGTTCCTTTGCAGTAACCGTTTTCATGTTTAGTTTCACTCTGTTTTCTCCTATATGGATACATCTCGTTGGAACTCTAAATCAAACACGGTTTGTGCTAGCTCTTTGAAACTTGGCACAATAATGTAGTTCCATGTTCTATGGCTGTGGATTGTGTCCTATGGAAGTAGCCCCAAGCAGAGACTGAGGAGAATTACTTTCATTGAAAGGGTTGCCAAGCTTCCAAAAACCAGTTTCCTGAAATCTCAGCAATGATTTTTCACCCATTCTTTATGATACTTGCAGGTATTGATCAGTACACCAATCCCACTTGGCTGACCAAGTTTCGTTCTTCTTGGTTAAACCGTTCCTTTGCAGTAACCGTTTTCATGTTTAGCATTCACTCTGTTTTCTCCTATATGGATACATGTAGTTGGAACTCTAAATCAAACACGGTTTGTGCCTGCTCTTGGAAACTTGGCACAATAATGTAGTTCCAAGTTCTATGGCTATTGTTTGTGTCCTATGGAAGTAGCCCCAAGCAGAGACTGACGAGAATCACTTTGATTGAAAGGGGTTGACAAGCTTCCAAAAAACTACGAGTGTCCTGAAATCTCAGCAAACATTTTTTCACCCAATCTTGATGACACTTGCGGGTAATGATCAGTACACCAGTCCCACTTGGCTGACCAAATTTCGTTCTTCTAGGTTAAACCGTTCCTTTGCAGTAACCGTTTTCATATTTAGGTTTCACTCTGTTTTCTCCTATATGGATACATGTAGTTGGAACTCTAAATCAAACACGGTTGTGCTAGCTCTTTTGAAACGTGGCATTATAATGTAATTCCAAGTTCTATGGCTATGGTTTGTGTCGTTTGGAAGTCGCCCCAAGCAGAGACTGACGAGAATCACTTTCATTCATAGGGCTTGCCAAGCTTCCAATAAACTACGAGTTTCCTGAAATCTCAGCAAACATTTTTTCACCCAATTGTTGATACATCCATTTAATAATCAGTACACCCATCCCACTTGGCTCACCAAATTTCGTTCTTCTAGGTTAAACCGTTCCTTTGCAGTAACCGTTTCATGTTTAGGTTTCACTCTGTTTTCTCCTATATGGATACATGTATTTGGAACTCTAAATCAAACACGGTTTGTGCTAGCTCTTTGAAACTTGGCGCAATAATGTAGTTCAAGTTCTATGGCTGTGGATTGTGTCCTATGGGACGTAGCCCCAAGCAGAGACTGAGGAGAATCACTTTCATTGAAAGGGGTTGCCAAGATTCCAAAAAACGAGTTTCCTGAAATCTCAGCACACATTTTTTCACCCAATCTTGATGATACTTGCAGGTAATGATCAGTACACCAATCCCACTAGGCTCACCAAATTTCGTTCTTCTAGGTTAAACCGTTCCTTTCCTTTAACCGTTTTCATGTTTAGGTTTCACTCTGTTTTCTCCTATATGAATACATGTAGTTGGAACTCTAAATCAAACACGGTTTGTGCTAGCTCTTTGAAACTTGGCATTATAATGTAGTTCCAAGTTCTATGGTTATGGTTTGTGTCCTATGGAAGTAGCCCACGCAGAGACTGACGAGAATCACTTTCATTGAAAGGGGTTGCAAGGCTTCCAAAAATCTGCGAGTTTCCTGAAATCTCAGCAAACATTTTTTCACCCAACCTTGATGATACTTCCAGGTAATGATCAGTACACCAGTCCCACTTGGCTGACCACGTTTCGTTCTTCTAGGTTAAACCGTTCCTTTGCAGAAACCGTTTTCATGTTTAGGATTCACTCTATTTTCTCCTATATTGTATACATGTAGTTGGAACTCTAAATCAAACACGGTTTGTGCTAGCTCTTTGAAACTTGGCGCAATAATGTAGTTCCAAGTTCTATGGCTGTGGATTGTTTCCTATGGACGTAGCCCAAGCAGAGACTGAGGAGAATCACTTTCATTGAAAGGGGTTGCCAAGATTCCAAAAACGAGTTTCCTGAAATCTCAGCACACATTTTTTCACCCAATCTTGATGATACTTCCATTTAATGATCAGTACACCCATCCCACTTGGCTCACCAAATTCCGTTCTTATACTTTAAACCGTTCCTTTGCAGTAACCATTTCATGTTTATCTTTCACTCTGTTTTCTCCTATATGGATACAAGTATTTGGGAATCTAAATCAAACACGGTTTGTGCTAGCTCTTTGAAACTTGGCACAATAATGTAGTTCCAAGTTCTATGGCTATGGTTTGTGTCCTATGGAAGTAGCCCCAAGCAGAGACTGACGAGAATCACTTTCATTGAAAGGGGTTGCAAGGCTTCCAAAAATCTGCGAGTTTCCTGACATCTCAGCAAACATTTTTTCACCCAATCTTGATGATACTTGCAGGTAATGATCAGTACACCAGTCCCACTTGGCTGACCAAGTTTCGTTCTTCTAGGTTAAACCGTTCCTTTCCAGTAACCGTTTTCATGTTTAGGTTTCACTCTGTTTTCTCCTATATGGATACATGTAGTTGGAACTCTAAATCAAACACGGTTTGTGCTAGCTCTTTGAAACTTGGCACAATAATGTAGTTCCAAGTTCTATGGCTATGGTTTGTGTCCTATTGGAAGTAGCCCAAAGCAGAGACTGACGAGAATCACTTTCATTGAAAGGGGTTGCCAAGCTTCAAAAAACTACGAGTTTCCTGAATCTCAGCAAACATTTTTTCACCCAATCTTGATGATACTTGCAGGTAATGATCAGTACACCAGTCCCACTTGGCTGACCAAATTTCGTTCTTCTAGGTTAAACCGTTCGTTTGCAGTAACCGTTTTCTTTTTCGGTTTCACTCTGTTTTTCTCCTACATGGATACATGTAGTTGGAACTCTAAATCAAACACGGTTTGTGCTAGCTCTTTGAACTTGGCACAATAATGTAGTTCCAAGTTCTGTGGCTATAGTTTGTTTCCTATGGAAGTAGCCCCAAGCAGAGACTGACGAGAATCACTTTCATTGAAAGGGTTGCCAAGCTTCCAAAAAACTACGAGTTTCCTGAAATCTCAGTAAACATTTTTTCACCCAATCTTGATGAAACTTGCAGGTACTGATCAGTACAAAAGTCCCACTTTGCTGACCAAGTTTCGTTCTTCTAGGATAAACCGTTCCTTTGCAGTAACCGTTTTCATGTTTAGGTTTCACTCTGTTTTCTCCTATATGGATACATCTAGTTGGAACTCTAAATCAAACACGGTTTGTGCTAGCTCTTGGGAAACTTGGCACAATAATGTAGTTCCAAGTTCTATGGCTATGGTTTGTGTCCTATGGAAGTAGCCCCAAGCAGAGACTGACGAGAATCACTTTCATTGAAAGCGGTTGCCAAGCTTCCAAAAAACTACGAGTTTCCTGAAATCTCAGCAAACATTTTTCACCCAATCTTGATGATACTTCCATTTAATGATCAGTACAACAATCCCACTAGGCTCACCAAATTTCGTTCTTCTAGGTTAAAAAGTTCCTTTGCAGTGACCGTTTTCATATTTAGGTTTCACTCTGTTTTCTCCTATATGAATACATGTAGTTGGAACTCTAAATCAAACACGGTTTGTGCTAGCTCTTTGAAACTTGGCATTATAATGTAGTTCCAAGTTCTATGGTTATGGTTTGTGTCCTATGGAAGTAGCCCCAAGCAGAGACTGACGAGAATCACTTTGATTGAAAGGGGTTGACAAGCTTCCAAAAAACTACGAGTGTCCTGAAATCTCAGCAAACATTTTTTCACCCAATCTTGATGACACTTGCGGGTAATGATCAGTACACCAGTCCCACTTGGCTGACCAAATTTCGTTCTTCTAGGTTAAACCGTTCCTTTGCAGTAACCGTTTTCATATTTAGGTTTCACTCTGTTTTCTCCTATATGGATACATGTAGTTGGAACTCTAAATCAAACACGGTTTGTGCTAGCTCTTTGAAACGTGGCATTATAATGTAATTCCAAGTTCTATGGCTATGGTTTGTGTCGTTTGGAAGTCGCCCCAAGCAGAGACTGACGAGAATCACTTTCATTCATAGGGCTTGCCAAGCTTCCAAAAAACTACGAGTTTCCTGAAATCTCAGCAAACATTTTTTCACCCAATTTGTTGATACATCCATTTAATAATCAGTACACCCATCCCACTTGGCTCACCAAATTTCGTTCTTCTAGGTTAAACCGTTCCTTTGCAGTAACCGTTTCCATGTTTAGGTTTCACTCTGTTTTCTCCTATATGGATACATGTATTTGGAACTCTAAATCAAACACGGTTTGTGCTAGCTCTTTGAAACTTGGCGCAATAATGTAGTTCCAAGTTCTATGGCTGTGGATTGTGTCCTATGGACGTAGCCCCAAGCAGAGACTGAGGAGAATCACTTTCATTGAAAGGGGTTGCCAAGATTCCAAAAAACGAGTTTCCTGAAATCTCAGCACACATTTTTTCACCCAATCTTGATGATACTTGCAGGTAATGATCAGTACACCAATCCCACTAGGCTCACCAAATTTCGTTCTTCTAGGTTAAACCGTTCCTTTCCTTTAACCGTTTTCATGTTTAGGTTTCACTCTGTTTTCTCCTATATGAATACATGTAGTTGGAACTCTAAATCAAACACGGTTTGTGCTAGCTCTTTGAAACTTGGCATTATAATGTAGTTCCAAGTTCTATGGTTATGGTTTGTGTCCTATGGAAGTAGCCCCACGCAGAGACTGACGAGAATCACTTTCATTGAAAGGGGTTGCAAGGCTTCCAAAAATCTGCGAGTTTCCTGAAATCTCAGCAAACATTTTTTCACCCAACCTTGATGATACTTCCAGGTAATGATCAGTACACCAGTCCCACTTGGCTGACCACGTTTCGTTCTTCTAGGTTAAACCGTTCCTTTGCAGAAACCGTTTTCATGTTTAGGATTCACTCTATTTTCTCCTATATGTATACATGTAGTTGGAACTCTAAATCAAACACGGTTTGTGCTAGCTCTTTGAAACTTGGCGCAATAATGTAGTTCCAAGTTCTATGGCTGTGGATTGTGTCCTATGGACGTAGCCCCAAGCAGAGACTGAGGAGAATCACTTTCATTGAAAGGGGTTGCCAAGATTCCAAAAAACGAGTTTCCTGAAATCTCAGCACACATTTTTTCACCCAATCTTGATGATACTTCCATTTAATGATCAGTACACCCATCCCACTTGGCTCACCAAATTCCGTTCTTATACTTTAAACCGTTCCTTTGCAGTAACCATTTTCATGTTTATCTTTCACTCTGTTTTCTCCTATATGGATACAAGTATTTGGAATCTAAATCAAACACGGTTTGTGCTAGCTCTTTGAAACTTGGCACAATAATGTAGTTCCAAGTTCTATGGCTATGGTTTGTGTCCTATGGAAGTAGCCCCAAGCAGAGACTGACGAGAATCACTTTCATTGAAAGGGGTTGCAAGGCTTCCAAAAATCTGCGAGTTTCCTGACATCTCAGCAAACATTTTTTCACCCAATCTTGATGATACTTGCAGGTAATGATCAGTACACCAGTCCCACTTGGCTGACCAAGTTTCGTTCTTCTAGGTTAAACCGTTCCTTTCCAGTAACCGTTTTCATGTTTAGGTTTCACTCTGTTTTCTCCTATATGGATACATGTAGTTGGAACTCTAAATCAAACACGGTTTGTGCTAGCTCTTTGAAACTTGGCACAATAATGTAGTTCCAAGTTCTATGGCTATGGTTTGTGTCCTATGGAAGTAGCCCAAAGCAGAGACTGACGAGAATCACTTTCATTGAAAGGGGTTGCCAAGCTTCCAAAAAACTACGAGTTTCCTGAATCTCAGCAAACATTTTTTCACCCAATCTTGATGATACTTGCAGGTAATGATCAGTACACCAGTCCCACTTGGCTGACCAAATTTCGTTCTTCTAGGTTAAACCGTTCGTTTGCAGTAACCGTTTTCTTTTTTCGGTTTCACTCTGTTTTCTCCTACATGGATACATGTAGTTGGAACTCTAAATCAAACACGGTTTGTGCTAGCTCTTTGAAACTTGGCACAATAATGTAGTTCCAAGTTCTGTGGCTATAGTTTGTTTCCTATGGAAGTAGCCCCAAGCAGAGACTGACGAGAATCACTTTCATTGAAAGGGGTTGCCAAGCTTCCAAAAAACTACGAGTTTCCTGAAATCTCAGTAAACATTTTTTCACCCAATCTTGATGAAACTTGCAGGTACTGATCAGTACAAAAGTCCCACTTTGCTGACCAAGTTTCGTTCTTCTAGGATAAACCGTTCCTTTGCAGTAACGGTTTTCATGTTTAGGTTTCACTCTGTTTTCTCCTATATGGATACATCTAGTTGGAACTCTAAATCAAACACGGTTTGTGCTAGCTCTTGGAAACTTGGCACAATAATGTAGTTCCAAGTTCTATGGCTATGGTTTGTGTCCTATGGAAGTAGCCCCAAGCAGAGACTGACGAGAATCACTTTCATTGAAAGCGGTTGCCAAGCTTCCAAAAAACTACGAGTTTCCTGAAATCTCAGCAAACATTTTTTCACCCAATCTTGATGATACTTCCATTTAATGATCAGTACACCAATCCCACTAGGCTCACCAAATTTCGTTCTTCTAGGTTAAAAAGTTCCTTTGCAGTGACCGTTTTCATATTTAGGTTTCACTCTGTTTTCTCCTATATGAATACATGTAGTTGGAACTCTAAATCAAACACGGTTTGTGCTAGCTCTTTGAAACTTGGCATTATAATGTAGTTCCAAGTTCTATGGTTATGGTTTGTGTCCTATGGAAGTAGCCCCAAGCAGAGACTGACGAGAATCACTTTCATTGAAAGGGGTTGCAAGGCTTCCAAAAATCTGCGAGTTTCCTGAAATCTCAGCAAACATTTTTTCACCCAACCTTGATGATACTTCCAGGTAATGATCAGTACACCAGTCCCACTTGGCTGACCACGTTTCGTTCTTCTAGGTTAAACCGTTCCTTTGCAGAAACCGTTTTCATGTTTAGGATTCACTCTATTTTCTCCTATATGGATACATGTAGTTGGAACTCTAAATCAAACACGGTTTGTGCTAGCTCTTTGAAACTTGGCGCAATAATGTAGTTCCAAGTTCTATGGCTGTGGATTGTGTCCTATGGACGTAGCCCCAAGCAGAGACTGAGGAGAATCACTTTCATTGAAAGGGGTTGCCAAGATTCCAAAAAACGAGTTTCCTGAAATCTCAGCACACATTTTTTCACCCAATCTTGATGATACTTCCATTTAATGATCAGTACACCAATCCCACTTGGCTCACCAAATTACGTTCTTATACTTTAAACCGTTCCTTTGCAGTAACCATTTTCATGTTTATCTTTCACTCTGTTTTCTCCTATATGGATACATGTATTTGGAATCTAAATCAAACACGGTTTGTGCTAGCTCTCTGAAACTTGGCACAATAATGTAGTTCCAAGTTCTATGGCTATGGTTTGTGTCATATGGAAGTAGCCCCAACCAGAGACTGACGAGAATCACTTTCATTGAAAGCGGTTGCCAAGCTTCCAAAAAACTACGAGTTTCCTGAAATCTCAGCAAACATTTTTTCACCCAATCTTGATGATACTTGCAGGAAATGATCAGTACACCAGTCCCACTTGGCTGACCAAATTTCGTTCTTCTAGGTTAAACCGTTCCTTTACAGTAACCGTTTTCATATTTAGGTTTCAATCTGTTTTCTCTTATATGGATACATGTAGTTGGAACTCTAAATCAAACAAGGTTTGTGCTAGCTCTTTGAAACTTGGCACAATAATGTAGTTAAAAGTTCTATGGCTATGGTTTGTGTCCTATGGAAGTAGCCCCAAGCAGAGACTGAAGAGAATCACTTTCATTGAAAGTGGTTGCCAAGCTTCCAAAAAACTACGAGTTTCCTGAAATCTCAGCAAACACTTTTTCACCCAATCTTTATGATACTTGCAGGTAATGATCAGTACACCAGTCCCATTTGGCTCACCACGTTTCGTTCTTCTAGGTTAAACCGTTCCTTTGCAGAAACCGTTTTCATGTTTAGGATTCACTCTGTTTTCTCCTATATGGATACATGTAGTTGGAACTCTAAATCAAACACGGTTTGTGCTAGCTCTTTGAAACTTGGCACAATAATGTAGTTCCAAGTTCTATGGCTGTGGATCGTGTCCTATGGACGTAGCCCCAAGCAGACACTGAGGAGAATCACTTTCATTGAAAGGGGTTGCCAAGCTTCCAAAAAACGAGTTTCCTGAAATCTCAGCACACATTTTTTCACCCAATCTTGATGATACTTCCATTTAATGATCAGTACACCCATCCCACTTGGCTCACCAAATTACGTTCTTATACTTTAAACCGTTCCTTTGCAGTAACCATTTTCATGTTTAGGTTTCACTCTGTTTTCTCCTATATGGATACATGTAGTTGGAACTCTAAATCAAACACGGTTTGTGCTAGCTCTTTGAAACTTGGCATTATAATGTAGTTCCAAGTTCTATGGTTATGGTTTGGGTCCTATGGAAGTAGCCCCAAGCAGAGACTGACGAGAATCACTTTCATTGAAAGGGGTTGCAAGGCTACCAAAAATCTGCGAGTTTCCTGAAATCTCAGCAAACATTTTTTCACCCAATCTTGATGATACTTCCATTTAATGATCAGTACACCAATCCCACTTGGCTCATCAAATTTCGATGCTCTAGGTTAAACCGTTCCTTTGCAGGAACCGTTTTCATGTTTAGGTTTCACTCTGTTTTCTCCTATATGGATACATGTAGTTGGAACTCTAAATCAAACACGGTTTGTGCTAGCTCTTTGAAACTTGGCATTATAATGTAGTTCCAAGTTCTATGGCTATGGTTTGTGTCCTATGGAAGTAGCCCCAAGCAGAGACTGACGAGAATCACTTTCATTGAAAGGGGTTTCCAAGCTTCCAAAAAACTACGAGTTTCCTGAAATCTCAGTAAACATTTTTTCACCCAATCTTGATGATACTTGCAGGTAATGATCAGTACAGCAGTCCCACTTTGCTAACCAAGTTTCGTTCTTCTAGGTTAAACCGTTCCTTTTCAGTAACCGTTTTCATGTTTAGGTTTCTCTCTGTTTTCTCATATATGGATACATGTAGTTGGAACTCTAAATCAAACACGGTTTGTGCTAGCTCTTTGAAACTTGGCACAATAATGTAGTTCCAAGTTCTATGGCTATGGTTTGTTTCCTATGGAAGGAGCCCCAAGCAGAGACTGACGAGAATCACTTTCATTGAAAGGGGTTGCCAAGCTTCCAAAAAAACTACGAGTTTCCTGAAATCTCAGCAAACATCTTTTCACCCAATCTTGATGATACTTGCAGGTAATGATCAGTACACCAGTCCCACTTGGCTCACCAAATTTCGTTCTTCTAGGTTAAGCCGTTCCTTTGCAGTAACCGTTTTCATGTTTAGGTTTCACTCTGTTTTCTCCTATATGGATACATGTAGTTGGAACTCTAAATCAAACACGGTTTGTGCTAGCTCTTTGAAACTTGGCATTATAATGTACTTCCAAGTTCTATGGTTATGTTTTGTGTCCTATGGAAGTAGCCCCAAGCAGAGACTGACGAGAATCACTTTCATTGAAAGGGGTTGCAAGGCTTCCAAAAATCTGCGAGTTTCCTGAAATCTCAGCAAACATTTTTTCACCCAATATTGATGATACTTGCAGGTAATGATCAGTACACCAATCCCACTTGGCTCACCAAATTTCGTTGCTCTAGGTTAAACCGTTGCTTTGCAGTAACCGTTTTCAGGTTTAGGTTTCACTCTGTTTTCTCCTATATGGATACATCTAGTTGGAACTCTAAATCAAACACGGTTTGTGCTAGCTCTTTGAAACTTGGCACAATAATGTAGTTCCATGTTCTATGGCTGTGGATTGTGTCCGATGGAAGTAGCCCCAAGCAGAGACTGAGGAGAATCACTTTCATTGAAAGGGGTTGCCAAGCTTCCAAAAAAACAGGTTCCTGAAATCTCAGCAAATATTTTTTTCACCCAATCTTGATGAAACTTGCAGGTAATGATCAGTACAGCAGTCCAACTTTGCTGACCCAGTTTCCTTCTTCTAGGTTAAACCGTTCCTTTGCAGTAACCGTTTTCATGTTTAGGTTTCACTCTGTTTTCTCCTATATGGATACATGTAGTTGGAACTCTAAATCAAACACGGTTTGTGCTAGCTCTTTGAAACTTGGCATTATAATGTAGTTCCAAGTTGTATGGCTATGGTTTGTGTCCTATGGACGTAGCCCCAAGCAGAGACTGACGAGAACCACTTTCATTGAAAGGGGTTGCCAAGCTTCCAAAAAACTACGAGTTTCCTGAAATCTCAGCAAACATTTTTTCACCCAATCTTGATGATACTTCCATTTAATGATCAGTACACCAATCCCACTAGGCTCACCAAATTTCGTTGTTCTAGGTTAAACCGTTCCTTTGCAGTAACCGTTTTCATGTTTAGGTTTCACTCTGTTTTCTCCTATATGGATACATGTAGTTGGAACTCTAAATCAAACACGGTTTGTGCTAGCTCTTTGAAACTTGACATTATAATGTAGTTGTAAGTTCTATGGTTATGGTTTGTCTCCTATGGAAGTAGCCCCAAGCAGAGACTGACGAGAATCACTTTCATTGAAAGGGGTTGCCAAGCTTCCAAAAAACTACGAGTTTCCTGAAATCTCAGCAAATATTTTTTCACCCAATCTTGATGATACTTGCAGGTAATGATCAGTACACCAGTCCCACTTGGCTGACCAAGTTTCGTTCTTCTAGGTTAAAAAGTTCCTTTGCAGTAACCGTTTTCATGTTTAGGTTTCACTCTGTTTTCTCCTATATGGATACATCTCGTTGGAACTCTAAATCAAACACGGTTTGTGCTAGCTCTTTGAAACTTGGCACAATAATGTATTTCCATGTTCTATGGCTGTGGATTGTGTCCTATGGAAGTAGCCCCAAGCAGAGAATGAGGAGAATCACTTTCATTGAAAGGGGTTGCCAAGCTTCCAAAAAACCATTTTCCTGAAATCTCAGCAATGATTTTTTCACCCAATCTTGATGACACTTGCAGGTAATGATCAGTACAGCAGTCCCACTTAGCTGACCAAATTTCGTTCTTCTAGGTTAAACCGTTCCTTTGCAGTAACCGTTTTCATATTTAGGTTTCACTCTGTTTTCTCCTATATGGATACATGTAGTTGGAACTCTAAATCAAACACGGTTTGTGCTATCTCTTTGAAACATGGCACAATAATGTAATTCCAAGTTCTATGGCTAAGGTTTGTGTCCTATGGAAGTAGCCCCAAGCAGAGACTGACGAGAATCACTTAAACTGAAAGGGGTTGCCAAGCTTCCAAAAAACTACGAGTTTCCTGAAATCTCAGCAAACATTTTTTCACTCAATCTTGATGAATCTTGCAGGTAATGATCAGTACAGCAGTCCCACTTTGCTGACCAAGTTTCGTTCTTCTAAGTTAAACCGTTCCTTTTCAGTAACCGTTTTCATGTTTAGGTTTCACTCTGTTTTCTCCCATATGGATACATGTAGTTGGAACTCTAAATCAAACACGGTTTGTGCTAGCTCTTTGAAACTTGGCATTATAATGTAGTTCCAAGTTCTATGGCTAAGGTTTGTGTCCTATGGAAGTAGCCCCAAGCAGAGACTGACGAGAATCACTTAAACTGAAAGGGGTTGCCAAGATTCCAAAAAACTACGAGTTTCCTGAAATCTCAGCAAACATTTTTTCACTCAATCTTGATGAATCTTGCAGGTAATGATCAGTACAGCGGTCCCACTTTGCTGACCAAGTTTCGTTCTTCTAAGTTAAACCGTTCCTTTTCAGTAACCGTTTTCATGTTTAGGTTTCACTCTGTTTTCTCCCATATGGATACATGTAGTTGGAACTCTAAATCAAACACGGTTTGTGCTAGCTCTTTGAAACTTGGCATTATAATGTAGTTCCAAGTTCTATGGCTATGGTTTGTGTCCTATGGAAGTAGCCCCAAGCAGAGACTGACGAGAATCACTTTCATTGAAAGGGGTTGCCAAGCTTCCAAAAAACTACGAGTTTCCTGAAATCTCAGCAAATATTTTTTCACCCAATCTTGATGATACTTCCATTTAATGATCAGTACACCAATCCCACTAGGCTCACCAAATTTCGTTCTTCTAGGTTAACCCGTTCCTTTGCAGTAACCGTTTTCATGTTTAGGTTTCACTCTGTTTTCTCCTATATGGATACATGTAGTTGGAACTCTAAATCAAACACGGTTTGTTCTAGCTCTTTGAAACTTGGCATAATAATGTAGTTCCCAGTTCTATGGCTATGGTTTGTGTCCTATGTAAGTAGACCCAAGCAGAGACTGACGAGAATCATTTTCATTTAAGGGGTTGCCAAGCTTCCAAAAAACTACGAGTTTCCTGAAATCTCAGCAAACATTTTTTCACCCAATCTTGATGATACTTGCAGGTAATGATCAGTACACCAGTCCCACTTGGATCACCAAATTTCGTTCTTCTAGGTTAAACCGTTCCTTTGCAGTAACCGTTTTCATGTTTAGGTTTCACTCTGTTTTCTCCTTATGGATACATGTACTTGGAACTCTAAATCAAACACGGTTTGTGCTAGCTCTTTGAAACTTGGCACAGTAATGTAGTTCCAAGTTCTATGGCTATTGTTTGTGTCCTATGGAAGTAGCCCCAAGCAGAGACTGACGAGAATCACTTTCATTGAAAAGGGTTGCCAAGCTTCCAAAAAACTACGAGTTTCCTGAAATCTCAGCAAACATTTTTTCACCCAATCTTGATGATACTTCCATTTAATGATCAGTACAGCAGTCCCACTTTGCTAACCAATTTTCGTTCTTCTAGGTTAAACCGTTCCTTTTCAGTAACCGTTTTCATGTTCAGGTTTCACTCTGTTTTCTCCTATATGGATACATGTAGTTGGAACTCTAAATCAAACACGGTTTGTGCTAGCTCTTTGAAACTTGGCACAATAATGTAGTTCCAAGTTCTATGGTTATGGTTTGTGTCCAATGGAAGTAGCCCCAAGCAGAGACTGACGAGAATCACTTTCATTAAAAAGGGCTTGCCAAGCTTCCAAAAAACTACGAGTTTCGGGAAATCTCAGCAAACATTTTTTCACCCAATCGTGATGATACTTGCAGGTAATGATCAGTACACAAATCCCTCTTGGCTCACCAAATTTCGTTCTTCTAGGTTAAACCGTTCCATTGCAGTAACCGTTTTCATGTTTAGGATGCACTCTGTTTTCTCCTATATGGATACATGTAGTTGGAACTCTAAATCAAACACGGTTTGTGCTAGCTCTTTGAAACTTGGCACAATAATGTAGTTCCAAGTTCTATGGCTATGGTATGTGTTCTATGGAAGTAGCCCCAAGCAGAGACTGACGAGAATTACTTTCATTGAAAGGGGTTGCCAAGCTTCCAAAAAACTACGAGTTTCCTGAAATCTCAGCAATCATTTTTTCACCCAATCTTGATGATACATCCATTTAATGATCAGTACACCAATCCCAATTGGCTCACCAAATTTCGTTATTCTAGGTTAAACCGTTCCTTTGCAGTAACCGTTTTCATGTTTAGGTTTCACTCTCTTTTCTCCTGTATGGATACATGTAGTTGGAACTCTAAATCAAACACGGATTGTGCTAGCTCTTTGAAACTTGGCACAATAATGTAGTTCCAAGTTCTATGGCTATGGTTTGTGTCCTATGGAAGTAGCCACAAGCAGATACTGACGAGAATCACTTTCATTGAAAGGGTTGCCAAGCTTCCAAAAAACTACGAGTTTCCTGAAATCTCAGCAAACATTTTTCACCCAATCTTGATGATACTTGCAGGTAATGATCAGTACACCAGTCCCACTTGGCTGACCAAGTTTCGTTCTTCTAGGTGAAACCGTTCCTTTGCAGTAACCGTTTTCATGTTTAGGATTCACTCTGTTTTCTCCTATATGGATACATGTAGTTGGAACTCTAAATCAAACACGGTTTGTGCTAGCTCTTTGAAACTTGGCACAATAATGTAGTTCCAAGTTCTATGGCTATGGTTTGTGTCCTATGGAAGTAGCCCCAAGCAGAGACTGACGAGAATCACTTTCATTGAAAGGGGTTGCCAAGCTTCCAAAAAACTACGAGTTCCGGAAATCTCAGCAATCATTTTTTCACCCAATCTTGGTGATACTTGCAGGTAATGATCAGTACACCAGTCCAACTTGGCTGACCAAGTTTCCTTCTTCTAGGTTAAACAGTTCCTTTGCAGTAACCGTTTTCATGTTTAGGTTTCACTCTGTTTTCTCCTATATGGATACATGTAGTTGGAACTCTAAATCAAACTCGGTTTGTGCTAGCTCTTTGAAACTTGGCACAATAATCTAGTTCCAAGTTCTATGGCTGTGGATTGTTTCCTATGGAAGTAGCCCCAAGCAGGGACTGACGAGAATCACTTCATTGAAAGGGGTTGCTAAGCTTCCAAAAAACTAGATTCCTGAAATCTCAGCACACATTTTTTTTTCCCAATCTTGATGATACTTCCATTTAATGATCAGTACACCAATCCCACTAGGCTCACCAAATTTCGTTCTTCTAGGTTAAACCGTTCCTTTGCAGTAACAGTTTTCATGTTTAGGTTTCACTCTGTTTTCTCCTATATGGATACATGTAGTTGGAACTCTAAATCAAACACGGTTTGTGCTAGCTCTTTGAACCTTGGCACAATAATGTAGTTCCAAGTTCTATGGCTATGGTTTGTGTCCTATGGAAGTAGCCCCAAGCACAGACTGACGAGAATCACTTTCATTGAAAGGGGTTGCCAAGCTTCCAAAAAACTACGAGTTTCCGGAAATATCAGCAAACATTTTTTCACCCAATCTTGATGATACTTGCAGGTAATGATCAGTACACCAGTCCCACTTGGCTGACCAAGTTTCGTTCTTCTAGGTTAAACCGTTCCTTTGCAGTAACCGTTTTCATGTTTAGGTTTCACTCTGTTTTCTCCTATATGGATACATGTAGTTGGAACTCTAAATCAAACACGGTTTGTGCTAGCTCTTTGAAACTTGGCACAGTAATGTAGTTCCAAGTTCTATGGCTATGGTTTGTGTCCTATGGAAGTAGCCCCAAGCAGAGACTGACGAGAATCACTTTCATTGAAAGGGGTTGCCAAGCTTCCAAAAAACTACAGAGTTTCCTGAAATCTCGGCTAACATTTTTTCATCCAATCTTGATGATAATTCCATTTAATGATCAGTGCACCAATCCCACTAGGCTCACCAAATTCGTTCTTCTAGGTTAAACCGTTCCTTTGCAGTAACCGTTTCATATTTAGGTTTCACTCTGTTTTCTCTTATATGGATACATGTAGTTGGAACTCTAAATCAAACACGGTTTCTGCTAGCTCTTTGAAACTTGGCATTATAATGTAGATCCAAGTTCTATGGTTATGGTTTGTGTCCTATGGAAGTAGCCCCAAGCAGAGACTGACGAGAATCACTTTCATTGAAAGGGGTTGCCAAGCGTCCAAAAAACAATGAGTTTCCTGAAATCTCAGCCAACCTTTTTTTCACCCAATCTTGATGATACTTGCAGGTAAAGATCAGTACACCAGTCCCACTTGGCTGACCAAGTTTCGTTCTTCTAGGTTAAACCGTTCCTTTGCAGTAACCGTTTTCATGTTTAGGATTCACTCTGTTTTCTATTATATAGATAAAAGTAGTTGGAACTCTAAATCAAACACGGTTTGTGCTAGCTCTTTAAAACTTGGCAAAATAATGTAGTTCCAAGTTCTATGGCTATGGTTGTGTCCTATGGAAGTAGCCCCAAGCAGAGACTGACGAGAATCACTATCATTGAAAGTGGTTGCCAAGCTTCCAAAAAGCTACGAGTTTCCTGAAATCTCAGCACACATTTTTTCATCCAATCTTGATGATACTTGCAGGTAATGATCAGTACACCAGTCCCACTTGGCTGACCAAATTTCGTTCTTCTAGGTTAAACCGTTCTTTGCAGTAACCGTTTTCATGTTTAGGTTACACTCTGTTTTCTCTTATATGGATACATGTAGTTGGAACTCTAAATCAAACACGGTTTGTGCTAGCGCTTTGAAACTTGGCACAATAATGTAGTTCCAAGTTCTGTGGCTATGGTTTGTGTCTATGGAAGTAGCCCCAAGCAGAGACTGACGAGAATCACTTTCATTGAAAGGGGTTGCCAAGCTTCCAAAAAACTACGAGTTTCCGGAAATATCAGCAAACATTTTTTCACCCAATATTGATGATACTTGCAGGTAATGATCAGTACACCAGTCCCACTTGGTTGACCAAGTTTCGTTCTTCTAGGTTAAACCTTTCCTTTGCAGTAACCGTTTTAATGTTTAGGTTTCACTCTGTTTTCTCCTATATGGATACATGTAGTTGGAACTCTAAATCAAACACGGTTTGTGCTAGCTCTTTGAAACTTGGCACAATAATGTAGTTCCAAGTTCTATGGCTGTGGATTGTGTCCTATGGAAGTATCCCCAAGCAGAGACTGACGAGAATCACTTTCATTGCAAGGGGTTGAGATGCTTCCAAAAAACTACGAGTTTCCTGAAATCTCAGCAAACATTTTTTCACCCAATCTTGATGATACTTGCAGGTAATGATCAGTACACCAGTCCAACTTTGCTGACCAAATTTCGTTCTTCTAGGCTAAACCGTTCCTTTGAAGTACCCGTTTTCATGTTTAGGTTTCACTCTGTTTTCTCCTATATGGATACATGTAGTTGGAACGCTAAATCAAACACGGTTTCTGCTAGCTCTTTGAAACTTGGCACAATAATCTAGTTCCAAGTTCTATGGCTGTGGATTGTGTCCTATGGAAGTAGCCCCAAGCAGAGACTGACGAGAATCACTTTCATTGAAAGGGGTTGCTAAGCTTCCAAAAAACTAGTTTCCTAAAATCTCAGCACACATTTTTCACCCAATCTTGATGATACTTCCATTTAATGATCAGTACACCAATCCCACTATGCTCACCAAATTTCGTTCTTCTAGGTTAAACCGTTCCTTTGCAGTAACCGTTTTCATGTTTAGGTTTCACTCTGTTTTCTCCTATATGGATACATGTAGTTGGAACTCTAAATCAAACACGGTTTGTGCTAGCTCTTTGAAACTTGGCACAATAATGTAGATCCAAGTTCTATGGCTATGGTTTGTGTCCTATGGAAGTAGCCCCAAGCAGAGACTGACGAGAATCACTTTCATTGAAAGGGGTTGCCAAGCTTCCAAAAAACTACGAGTTTCCGGAAATATCAGCAAACATTTTTTCACCCAATCGTGATGATATTTGCAGGTAATGATCAGTACACCAGTCCCACTTGGCTGACCAAGTTTCGTTCTTCTAGGTTAAACCGTTCCTTTGCAGTAACCGTTTTCATGTTTAGGTTTCAGTCTGTTTTCTCCTATATGGATACATGTAGTTGGAACTCTAAATCAAACACGGTTTGTGCTAGCTCTTTGAAACTTGGCACAATAATGTAGTTCCAAGTTCTATGGCTATGGTTTGTGTCCTATGGAAGTAGCCCCAAGCAGAGACTGACGAGAATCACTTTCATTGAAAGGGGTTGCCAAGCTTCCAAAAAACTACGAGTTTCCTGAAATCTCAGCAAACATTATTTCACCCAATCTTGATGATACTTCCATTTAATGATCAGTACACCAATCCCTCTAGGCTCACCAAATTTCGTTCTTCTAGGTTAAACCGTTCCTTTGCAGTAACTGTTTTCATGTTTAGGTTTCACTCTGTTTTCTCCTACATGGATACATGTAGTTGGAACTCTAAATCAAACACGGTTTCTGCTAGCTCTTTGAAACTTGGCATTATAATGTAGATCCAAGTTCTATGTTATGGTTTGTGTCCTATGGAAGTAGCCCCAAGCAGAGACTGACGAGAATCACTTTCATTGAAAGGGGTTGCCAAGCTTCCAAAAAACTATGAGTTTCCTGAAATCTCAGCCAACCTTTTTTTCACCCAATCTTGATGATACTTGCAGGTAATGATCAGTACACCAGTCCCACTTGGCTGACCAAATTTCGTTCTTCTAGGTTAAACCTTTGCTTTGCAGTAACCGTTTTCATGTTTAGGTTTCACTCTGTTTTCTCCTATATGGACACATGTAGTTGGAACTCTAAATCAAACACGGTTTGTGCTAGCTCTTTGAAACTTGGCACAATAATGTAGTTCCAAGTTCTGTGGCTATGGTTTGTGTCCTATGGAAGTAGCCCCAAGCAGAGACTGACGAGAATCACTTTCATTGAAAGGGGTTGCCAAGCTTCCAAAAAACTACGAGTTTCGGGAATCTCAGCAAACATTTTTTCACCCAATCTTGATGATACTTGCAGGTAATGATCAGTACACCAGTCCCACTTGGTTGACCAAGTTTCGTTCTTCTAGGTTAAACCTTTCCTTTGCAGTAACCGTTTTCATGTTTAGGTTTCACTCTGTTTTCTCCTATATGGATACATGTAGTTGGAACTCTAAATCAAACACGGTTTGTGCTAGCTCTTTGAAACTTGGCACAATAATGCACTTCCAAGTTCTATGGCTATGGTTTGTGTCCTATGGAAGTAGCCCCAAGCAGAGACTGACGAGAATCACTTTCATGGAAAGGGGTTGCCAAGCTTGCAAAAAACTACGAGGTTCCTGAACTCTCAGCAAACATTTTTTTCACCCAATCTTGATGATACTTCCATTTAATGATCAGTACACCAATCCCACTAGGCTCACCAAATTTCGTTCTTCTAGGTTAAACCGTTCCTTTGCAATAACCGTTTTCATGTTTAGGTTTCACTCTGTTTTCTCCTATATGGATACATGTAGTTGGAACACTAAATCAAACACGGTTTGTGCTAGCTCTTTGAAACTTGGCACAATAATGTAGTTCCAAGTTCTATGGCTATGGTTTGTGTCCTATGGAAGTAGCCCCAAGCAGAGACTGACGAGAATCACTTTAATTGAAAGGGGTTGCCAGGCTTCCAAAAAACTACGAGTTTCCTGAAATCTCAGCAAACATTTTTCACCCAATCTTGATGATACTAGCAGGTAATGATCAGTACACCAGTCCCACTTGGCTCACCAAATTTCGTTATTCTAGGTTAAACGGTTCCTTTGCAGTAACCGTTTTCATGTTTAGGTTTCATTCTCTTTTCTCCTATATGGATACATGTAGTTGGAACTCTAAATCAAACACGGTTTGTGCTAGCTCTTTGAAACTTGGCATTATAATGTAGTTCCAAGTTCTATGGTTATGGTTTGTGTCCTATGGAAGTAGCCCCAAGCAGAGACTGACGAGAATCCCTTTCATTGAAAGGGGTTGCCAAGCTTCCAAAAAACTACGAGTTTCCGGAAATCTCAGCAAACATTTTTTCACCCAATCGTGATGATACTTGCAGGTAATGATCAGTACACAAATCCCACTTGGCTGACCAAATTTTGTTCTTCTAGGTTAAGCCGTTCCTTTGCAGTAACCGTTTTCATGTTTAGGATTCACTCTGTTTTCTCCTATATGGATACATGTAGTTGGAACTCTAAATCAAACACGGTTTGTGCTAGCTCTTTGAAACTTGGCACAATAATGTAGTTCCAAGTTCTATGGCTATGGTTTGTGTCCTATGGAAGTAGCCCCAAGGAGAGACTGACGAGAATCACTTTCATTGAAAGGGGTTGCCAAGCTTCCAAAAAAACTACGAGTTTCCTGAAATCTCAGCAAACATTTTTTCACCCAATCTTGATGATACTTGCAGGTAATGATCAGTACACCAGTCCAACTTTGCTGACCAAGTTTCGTTCTTCTAGGCTAAACCGTTCCTTTGCAGTACCCGTTTTCATGTTTAGGTTTCACTCTGTTTTCTCCTATATGGATACATGTAGTTGGAACTCAAACACGGTTTGTGCTAGCTCTTTGAAATTTTGCACAATAATGTAGTTCCAAGTTATATGGCTATGGTTTGTGTCCTATGGAAGTAGCCCCAAGCAGAGACTGACGAGAATCACTTTCATTGAAAGGGGTTGCCAAGCTTCCAAAAAACTACGAGTTTCTTGAAATCTCAGCAAACATTTTTTCACCCAATCTTGATGATACTTCCATTTAATGATCAGTACACCAATCCCACTAGGCTCACTAAATTTCGTTCTTCTAGGTTAAACCGTTCCTTTGCAGTAACCGTTTTCATGTTTAGGTTTCACTCTGTTTTCTCCTATATGGATACATGTAGTTGGAACTCTAAATCAAACACGGTTTGTGCTAGCTCTTTGAAACTTGGCACAATAATGTAGTTCCCAGTTCTATGGCTATGGTTTGTGTCCCATGGAAGTAGCCCCAAGCAGAGACTGACGAGAATCACTTTCATTGAAAGGGGTTGCCAAGCTTCCAAAAATCTGCGAGTTTCCTGAAATCTCAGCAAACATTTTTTCACCCAGTGTTGATGATACCTCCATTTAATGGTCACTACACCAATCCCACTAGGCTCTCCAAATTTCGTTCTTCTATGTTAAACCGTTCCTTTGCAGTAACCGTTTTCATGTTTAGGTTTCACTCTATTTTCTCCTATATGGATACATGTAGTTGGAACTCTAAATCAAACACGGTTTGTGCTAGCTCTTTGAATCTTGGCATTATAATGTAGTTCCTAGTTCTATGGTTATGGTTTGTGTCCTATGGAAGTAGCCCCAACCAGAGACTGACGAGAATCACTTTCATTGAAAGGGGTTGCCAAGCTTCCAAAAATCTGCGAGTTTCCTGAAATCTCAGCAAACATTTTTTCACACCAATGTTGATGATACCTCCATTTAATGGTCACTACACCAATCCCACTTGGCTCACCAAAATTTCGTTATTCTAGGTTAAACCGTTCGTTTGCAGTAAACGTTTTCATATTTAGGTTTCACTCTGTTTTCTCCTATATGGATACATGTAGTTGGAACTCTAAATCAAACACGGTTTGTGCTAGCTCCTTGAAACTTGGCACAATAATGGTAGTTCCAAGTTCTATGGCTATGGTTTGTGTCCTATGGAAGTAGCCCCAAGCAGAGACTGACGAGAATCACTTTCATTGAAAGGGGTTGCCAAGCTTCCAAAAAACTACGAGTTTCCTGAAATCTCAGCAAACATTTTTTCACCCAATCTTGATGATACTTCCATTTAATGATCAGTACACCAATCCCACTAGGCTCACCAAATTTCGTTCTTCTAGGTTAAACCGTTCCGTTGCAGTAACCGTTTTCATGTTTAGGTTTCACTCTGTTTTCTCCTATATGGATACATGTAGTTGGAACTCTAAATCAAACACGGTTTGTTGCTAGCTCTTTGAAACTTGGAATTATAATGTAGATCCAAGTTCTATGGTTATGGTTTGTGTCCTATGGAAGTAGCTCCAAGCAGAGACTGACGAGAATCACTTTCATTGAAAGGGGTTGCCAAGCTTCCAAAAAACTATGAGTTTCCTGAAATCTCAGCCATCCTTTTTTTCACCCAATCTTGATGATACTTGCAGGTAATGATCAGTACACCAGTCCCACTTGGCTCACCAAATTTCGTTCTTCTAGGATAAACCGTTCCTTTGCAGTAACCGTTTTCATGTTTAGGTTTCACTCTGTTTTCTCCTATATGGATACATGTAGTTGGAACTCTAAGTCCAACAGGGTTTGTGCTAGCTCTTTGAAACTTGGAATTATAATGTAGATCCAAGTTCTATGGCTATGGTTTGTGTCCTATGGAAGTAGCCCCAAGCAGAGACTGATGAGAATTACTTTCATTGAAAGGGGTTGCCAAGCTTCCAAAAAACTACGAGTTTCCTGAAATCTCAGCAAACATTTTTTCACCCAATCTTGATGATACTTGCAGGTAATGACCAGTACACCAGTCCCACTTGGCTCACCAAATTTCGTTCTTCTAGGTTAAACCGTTCCTTTGCAGTAACCGTTTTCATGTTTAGGTTTCACTCTGTATTCTCCTATATGGATACATGTAGTTGGAATGCTAAATCAAACACGGTTTGTGCTAACTCTTTGAAACTTGCACAATAATGTAGTTCCAAGTCCTATGGCTATGGTTTGTGTCCTATGGAAGTAGCCCCAAGCAGAGACTGACGAGAATCACTTTCATTGAAAGGGGTTGCCAAGCTTCCAAAAAACTATGAGTTTCCTGAAATCTCAGCAAACATTTTTTCACCCAATGTTGATGATACCTCCATTTAATGATCACTACACCAATCCCACTTGGCTCACCAAAATTTCGTTCTTCTTGGTTAAACCGTTCGTTTGCAGTAAACGTTTTCATATTTAGGTTTCACTCTGTTTTCTCCTATATGGATACATGTTGTTGGAACTCTAAATCAAACACGGTTTGTGCTAGCTCTTGAAACTTGGCACAATAATGTAGTTCCCAGTTCTATGGCTATGGTTTGTGTCCCATGGAAGTAGCCCCAAGCAGAGACTGACGAGAATCACTTTCATTGAAAGGGGTTGCCAAGCTTCCAAAAATCTGCGAGTTTCCTGAAATCTCAGCAAACATTTTTCACCCAATGTTGATGATACCTCCATTTAATGGTCACTACACCAATCCCACTAGGCTCTCCAAATTTCGTTCTTCTATGTTAAACCGTTCCTTTGCAGTAACCGTTTTCATGTTTAGGTTTCACTCTATTTCTCCTATATGGATACATGTAGTTGGAACTCTAAATCAAACACGGTTTGTGCTAGCTCTTTGAATCTTGGCATTATAATGTAGTTCCTAGTTCTATGGTTATGGTTTGTGTCCTATGGAAGTAGCCCCAAGCAGAGACTGACGAGAATCACTTTCATTGAAAGGGGTTGCCAAGCTTCCAAAAATCTGCGAGTTTCCTGAAATCTCAGCAAACATTTTTTCACCCAATGTTGATGATACCTCCATTTAATGGTCACTACACCAATCCCACTTGGCTCACCAAAATTTCGTTCTTCTAGTTAAACCGTTCGTTTGCAGTAAACGTTTTCATATTTAGGTTTCACTCTGTTTTCTCCTATATGGATACATGTAGTTGGAACTCTAAATCAAACACGGTTTGTGCTAGCTCCTTGAAACTTGGCACAATAATGTAGTTCCAAGTTCTATGGCTATGGTTTGTGTCCTATGGAAGTAGCCCCAAGCAGAGACTGACGAGAATCCCTTTCATTGAAAGGGGTTGCCAAGCTTCCAAAAAACTACGAGTTTCCTGAAATCTCAGCAAACAGTTTTTCATCCAATCTTGATGATACTTCCATTTAATGATCAGTACACCAATTCCACTAGGCTCACCAAATGTCGTTCTTCTAGGTTACACCGTTCCTTTGCAGTAACCGTTTTCATGTTTAGGATTCACTCTGTTTTCTCCTATATGGATATATGTAGTTCGAACTCTAAATCAAACAGGGTTTGTGCTAGCTCATTGAAACTTGGCACAATAAATGTAGTTCCAAGTTCTATGGCTATGGTTGTGTCCTATGGAAGTAGCCCCAAGCAGAGACTGACGAGAATCCCTTTCATTGAAAGGGCTTGCCAAGCTTCCAAAAAACTACGAGTTTCTTGAAATCTCAGCAAACATTTTTTCACCCAATCTTGATGATACTTGCAGGTAATGATCAGTACTCCAGTCCCACTTGGCTGACCAAGTTTTGTTCTTCTAGGTTGAACCGTTCCTTTGCAGTAACCGTTTTCATGTTTAGGTTTCACTCTGTTTTCTCCTATAGGGATACATGTAGTTGGAACTCTAAATCAAACACGGATTGTGCTAGCTCTTTGAAACTTGGCACAATAATATATTTCCAAATTCTATGGCTATGGTTTGTGTCCTATGGAAGTAGCCCCAAGCAGAGACTGACGAGAATCACTTTCATTGAAAATGGTTGCCAAGCTTCCAAAAAACTACGAGTTTCCTGAAATCTCAGCAAACATTTTTTCACCCAATCTTGATGATTCTTGCAGGTAATCATCAGTACACCAGTCCCACTTGGCTCACCAAATTTCGTTCTTCTAGGTTAAACCGTTCCTTTGCAGGAACCGTTTTCATGTTTAGGTTTCACTCTGTTTTCTCCTATATGGATACATGTAGTTGGAACTCTAAATCAAACACGGTTTGTGCTAGCTCTTTGAAACTTGGCACAATAATGTAGTTCCAAGTTCTATGGCTATGGTTTGTGTCCTATGGAAGTAGCCCCAAGCAGAATCTGACGAGAATCACTATCATTGAAAGGGGTTGCCAAGCTTCCAAAAAACTATGAGTTTCCTGAAATCTCAGCAAACATTTTTTCACCCAATCTTGATGATACTTCCATTTAATGATCAGTACACCAATCTCACTAGGCTCACCAAATTTCGTTCTTCTAGGTTAAACCGTTCCTTTGCAGTAACCGTTTTCATGTTTAGGTTTCACTCTGTTTTCTCCTATATGGATACATGTAGTTGGAACTCTAAATCAAACACGGTTTGTGCTAGCTCTTTGAAACTTGGCATTATAACGTATTTCCTAGTTCTATGGTTATGGTTTATGTCCTATGGAAGTAGCCCCAAGCACAGACTGACGAGAATCACTTTCATTGAAAGGGGTTGCCAAGCTTCCAAAAAACTACGAGTTTCCTGAAATCTCAGCAAACATTTTTTCACCCAATCTTGATGATACTTGCAGGTAATGATCAGTACACCAGTCCCACTTGGCTGACCAAGTTTCGTTCTTCTAGGTTAAACCGTTCCTTTGCAGTAACCGTTTTCATGTTAGGATTCACTCTATTTTCTCCTATATGGATACATGTAGTTGGAACTCTAAATCAAACACGGTTTGTGCTAGCTCTTTGAAACTTGGCACAATAATGTAGTTCCAAGTCCTATGGCTATGGTTTGTGTCCTATGGAAGTAGCCCCAAGCAGATACTGACGAGAATCACTTTAATTGTAAGGGGTTGAGAAGCTTCCAAAAACTACGAGTTTCCTGAAATCTCAGCAAACATTTTTTCATCCAATCTTGAAGGTACTTGCAGGTAATGATCAGTACACCAGTCCCACTTGGCTGACCAAATTTCGTTCTTCTCGGTTAAACCGTTCATTTGCAGTAACCGTTTTCATATTTAGGATTCACTCTGTTTTCTCCTATATGGATACATGTAGTTGGAACTCTAAATCAAACACGGTTTGTGCTAGCTCTTTGAAAATTGGCACAATAATGTAGTTCCCAGTTCTATGGCTATGGTTTGTGTCCTATGGAAGTAGCCCCAAGCAGAGACTGACGAGAATCACTTTCATTGAAAGGGTTGCCAAGCTTCCAAAAAACTACGAGTTTCCTGAAATCTCAGCAAACATTTTTTCACCCAATGTTGATGACACCTCCATTTCATGATCACTACACCAATCCCACTTGGCTCACCAAAATTTCGTTCTTCTAGGTTAAACCGTTCGTTTGCAGTAAACGTTTTCAATATTTAGGTTTCACTCTGTTTTCTCCTATATGGATACATGTAGTTGGAACTCTAAATCAAACACGGTTTGTGCTAGCTCTTTGAAACTTGGCACAATAATGTAGTTCCAAGTTCTATGGCTATGGTTTGTGTCCTATGGAAGTAGCCCCAAGCAGAGACTGACGAGAATCACTTTCATTGAAAGGGGTTGCCAAGCTTCCAAAAAACTACGAGTTTCCTGAAATCTCAGCAAACATTTTTTCACAAAATCTTGATGATACTTGCAGGTAATGATCAGTACACCAGTTCCAATTGGCTGACCAAGTTTCGTTCTTCTCGGTTAAACCGTTCATTTGCAGTAACCGTTTTCATATTTAGGATTCACTCTGTTTTCTCCTATATGGATACATGTAGTTGGAACTCTAAATCAAACACGGTTTGTGCTAGCTCTTTGAAAATTGGCACAATAATGTAGTTCCCAGTTCTATGGCTATGGTTGTGTCCTATGGAAGTAGCCCCAAGCAGAGACTGACGAGAATCACTTTCATTGAAAGGGGTTGCCACGCTTCCAAAAACCTACGAGTTTCCGGAAATCTCAGCAAACATTTTTTCACCCAATCTTGATGATACTTCCATTTAATGATCAGTACACCAATTCCACTAGGATCACCAAGTTTCGTTCTTCTAGGTTAAACCGTTCCTTTGCAGTAACCGTTTTCATGTTTAGGTTTCACTCTGTTTTCTCCTGTATGGATATATGTAGTTGGAACTCTAAATCAAACAGGGTTTGTGCTAGCTCTTTGAAACTTGCACAATAATGTAGTTCCAAGTTCTATGGCTATGGTTTGTGTCCTATGGAAGTAGCCCCAAGCACAGACTGACGAGAATCACTTTCATTGAAAGGGGTTGCCAAGCTTCCAAAAACTACGAGTTTCCGGAAATATCAGCAAACATTTTTTCACCCAATCGTGATGATACTTGCAGGTAATGATCAGTACACCAGTCCCACTTGGCTGACCAAGTTTCGTTCTTCTAGGTTAAAACGTTCCTTTGCAGTAACCGTTTTCATGTTTAGGTTTCACTCTGTTTTCTCCTATATGGATACATGTAGTTGGAACTCTAAATCAAACACGGTTTGTGCTAGCTCTTTGAAACTTGGCACAGTAATGTAGTTCCAAGTTCTATGGCTATGGTTTGTGTCCTATGGAAGTAGCCCCAAGCAGAGACTGACGAGAATCACTTTCATTGAAAGGGGTTGCCAAGCTTCCAAAAAAACTACGAGTTTCCTGAAATCTCAGCAAACATTTTTTCATCCAATCTTGATGATAATTCCATTTAATGATCAGTGCACCAATCCCACTAGGCTCACCAAATTTCGTTCTTCTAGGTTAAACCGTTCCTTTGCAGTAACCGTTTTCATATTTAGGTTTCACTCTGTTTTCTCTTATATGGATACATGTAGTTGGAACTCTAAATCAAACACGGTTTCTGCAACTCTTTGAAACTTGGCATTATAATGTAGATCCAAGTTCTATGGTTATGGTTTGTGTCCTATGGGAAGTAGCCCCAAGCAGAGACTGACGAGAATCACTTTCATTGAAAGGGGTTGCCAAGCGTCCAAAAAACAATGAGTTTCCTGAAATCTCAGCCAACCTTTTTTCACCCAATCTTGATGATACTTGCAGGTAAAGATCAGTACACCAGTCCCACTTGGCTGACCAAGTTTCGTTCTTCTAGGTTAAACCGTTCCTTTGCAGTAACCGTTTTCATGTTTAGGATTCACTCTGTTTTCTATTATATAGATACAAGTAGTTGGAACTCTAAATCAAACACGGTTTGTGCTAGCTCTTTAAAACTTGGCAAAATAATGTAGTTCCAAGTTCTATGGCTATGGTTTGTGTCCTATGGAAGTAGCCCCAAGCAGAGACTGACGAGAATCACTATCATTGAAAGGGGTTGCCAAGCTTCCAAAAGCTAACGAGTTTCCTGAAATCTCAGCACACATTTTTTCATCCAATCTTGATGATACTTGCAGGTAATGATCAGTACACCAGTCCCACTTGGCTGACCAAATTTCGTTCTTCTAGGTTAAACGTTCCTTTGCAGTAACCGTTTTCATGTTTAGGTTACACTCTGTTTTCTCTTATATGGATACATGTAGTTGGAACTCTAAATCAAACACGGTTTGTGCTAGCGCTTTGAAACTTGGCACAATAATGTAGTTCCAAGTTCTGTGGCTATGGTTTGTGTCCTATGGAAGTAGCCCCAAGCAGAGACTGACGAGAATCACTTTCATTGAAAGGGGTTGCCAAGCTTCCAAAAAACTACGAGTTTCCGGAAATATCAGCAAACATTTTTTCACCCAATCTTGATGATACTTGCAGGTAATGATCAGTACACCAGTCCCACTTGGTTGACCAAGTTTCGTTCTTCTAGGTTAAACCTTTCCTTTGCAGTAACCGTTTTCATGTTTAGGTTTCACTCTGTTTTCTCCTATATGGATACATGTAGTTGGAACTCTAAATCAAACACGGTTTGTGCTAGCTCTTTGAAACTTGGCACAATAATGTAGTTCAAGTTCTATGGCTGTGGATTGTGTCCTATGGAAGTATCCCCAAGCAGAGACTGACGAGAATCACTTTCATTGCAAGGGGTTGAGATGCTTCCAAAAAACTACGAGTTTCCTGAAATCTCAGCAAACATTTTTTCACCCAATCTTGATGATACTTGCAGGTAATGATCAGTACACCAGTCCAACTTTGCTGACCAAGTTTCGTTCTTCTAGGCTAAACCGTTCCTTTGAAGTACCCGTTTTCATGTTTAGGTTTCACTCTGTTTTCTCCTATATGGAATACATGTAGTTGGAACGCTAAATCAAACACGGTTTCCTGCTAGCTCTTTGAAACTTGGCACAATAATGTAGTTCCAAGTTCTATGGCTATGGTTTGTGTCCTATGGAAGTAGCCCAAGCAGAGACTGACGAGAATCACTTTCATTGAAAGGGGTTGCCAAGCTCCAAAAAACTACGAGTTCCGGAAATCTCAGCAATCATTTTTCACCCAATCTTGATGATACTTGCAGGTAATGATCAGTACACCAGTCCAACTTTGCTGACCAAGTTTCCTTCTTCTAGGTTAAACCGTTCCTTTGCAGTAACCGTTTTCATGTTTAGGTTTCACTCTCTTTTCTCCTATATGGATACATGTAGTTGGAACTCTAAATCAAACACGGTTGTGCTAGCTCTTTGAAACTTGGCACAATAATCTAGTTCCAAGTTCTATGGCTGTGGATTGTGTCCTATGGAAGTAGCCCCAAGCAGAGACTGACGAGAATCACTTTCATTGAAAGGGGTTGCTAAGCTTCCAAAAAACTAGTTTCCTAAAATCTCAGCACACATTTTTTCACCCAATCTTGATGATATTTCCATTTAATGATCAGTACACCAATCCCACTAGGCTCACCAAATTTCGTTCTTCTTGGTTAAACCGTTCCTTTGCAGTAACCGTTTTCATGTTAGGTTTCACTCTGTTTTCTCCTATATGGATACATGTAGTTGGAACTCTAAATCAAACACGGTTTGTGCTAGCTCTTTGAAACTTGGCACAATAAATGTAGATCCAAGTTCTATGGCTATGGTTTGTGTCTATGGAAGTATCCCCAAGCAGAGACTGACGAGAATCACTTTCATTGAAAGGGGTTGCCAAGCTTCCAAAAAACTACGAGTTTCGGAAATATCAGCAAACATTTTTTCACCCAATCGTGATGATACTTGCAGGTAATGATCAGTACACCAGTCCCACTTGGCTGACCAAGTTTCGTTCTTCTAGGTTAAACCGTTCCTTTGCAGTAACCGTTTTCATGTTTAGGTTTCACTCTGTTTTCTCCTATATGGATACATGTAGTTGGAACTCTAAATCAAACACGGTTGTGCTAGCTCTATGAAACGTGGCACAGTAATGTAGTTCCAAATTCTATGGCTATGGTTTGTGTCCTATGGAAGTAGCCCCAAGCAGAGACTGAGGAGAATCACTTTCATTGAAAGGGGTTGCCAAGCTTCCAAAAAACTACGAGTTTCCTGAAATCTCAGCAAACATTATTTCACCAAATCTTGATGATACTTCCATTTAATGATCAGTACACCAATCCCTCTAGGCTCACCAAATTTCGTTCTTCTAGGTTAAACCGTTCCTTTGCAGTAACTGTTTTCATGTTTAGGTTTCACTCTGTTTTCTCCTACATGGATACATGTAGTTGGAACTCTAAATCAAACACGGTTTCTGCTAGCTCTTTGAAACTTGGCATTATAATGTAGATCCAAGTTCTATGGTTATGGTTTGTGTCCTATGGAAGTAGCCCCAAGCAGAGACTGACGAGAATCTCTTTCATTGAAAGGGGTGGCCAAGCTTCCAAAAACTATGAGTTTCCTGAAATCTCAGCCAACCTTTTTTTCACCCAATCTTGATGATACTTGCAGGTAATGATCAGTACACCAGTCCCACTTGGCTGACCAAATTTCGTTCTTCTAGGTTAAAACCTTTGCTTTGCAGTAACCGTTTTCATGTTTAGGTTTCACTCTGTTTTCTCCTATATGGACACATGTAGTTGGAACTCTAAATCAAACACGGTTTGTGCTAGCTCTTTGAAACTTGGCACAATAATGTAGTTCCAAGTTCTGTGGCTATGGTTTGTGTCCTATGGAAGTAGCCCCAAGCAGAGACTGACGAGAATCACTTTCATTGAAAGGGGTTGCCAAGCTTCCAAAAAACTACGAGTTTCGGGAATCTCAGCAAACATTTTTCACCCAATCTTGATGATACTTGCAGGTAATGATCAGTACACAGTCCCACTTGGTTGACCAAGTTTCGTTCTTCTAGGTTAAACCTTTCCTTTGCAGTAACCGTTTTCATGTTTAGGTTTCACTCTGTTTTCTCCTATATGGATACATGTAGTTGGAACTCTAAATCAAACACGGTTTGTGCTAGCTCTTTGAAACTTGGCACAATAATGCACTTCCAAGTTCTATGGCTATGGTTTGTGTCCTATGGAAGTAGCCCCAAGCAGAGACTGACGAGAATCAGTTTCATGGAAAGGGGTTGCCAAGCTTGCAAAAAACTACGAGGTTCCTGAACTCTCAGCAAACATTTTTTTCACCCAATCTTGATGATACTTCCATTTAATGATCAGTACACGAATCCCACTAGGCTCACCTAATTTCGTTCTTCTAGGTTAAACCGTTCCTTTGCAATAACCGTTTTCATGTTTAGGTTTCACTCTGTTTTCTCCTATATGGATACATGTAGTTGGAAACTCTAAATCAAACACGGTTTGTGCTAGCTCTTTGAAACTTGGCACAATAATGTAGTTCCAAGTTCTATGGCTATGGTTTGTGTCCTATGGAAGTAGCCCCAAGCAGAGACTGACGAGAATCACTTTAATTGAAAGGGGTTGCCAGGCTTCCAAAAAACTACGAGTTTCCTGAAATCTCAGCAAACATTTTTTCACCCAATCTTGATGATACTAGCAGGTAATGATCAGTACACCAGTCCCACTTGGCTCCACCAAATTTCGTTATTCTAGGTTAAACGGTTCCTTTGCAGGAACCGTTTTCAGGTTTAAGTTTCACTCTCTTTTCTCCTATATGGATACATGTAGTTGGAACTCTAAATCAAACACGGTTTGTGCTAGCTCTTTGAAACTTGGCATTATAATGTAGTTCCAGTTCTATGGTTATGGTTTGTGTCCTATGGAAGTAGCCCCAAGCAGAGACTGACGAGAATCCCTTTCATTGAAAGGGGTTGCCAAGCTTCCAAAAAACTACGAGTTTCCGGAAATCTCAGCAAACATTTTTTCACCCAATCGTGATGATACTTGCAGGTAATGATCAGTACACAAATCCCACTTGGCTGACCAAATTTTGTTCTTCTAGGTTAAGCCGTTCCTTTGCAGTAACCGTTTTCATGTTGAGGATTCACTCTGTTTCTCTCCTATATGGATACATGTAGTTGGAACTCTAAATCAAACACGGTTTGTGCTAGCTCTTTGAAACTTGGCACAATATTGTAGTTCCAAGTTCAATGGCTATGGTTTTGTCCTATGGAAGTAGCCCCAAGGAGAGACTGACGAGAATCACTTTCATTGAAAGGGTTGCCAAGCTTCCAAAAAACTACGAGTTTCCTGAAATCTCAGCAAACATTTTTTCACCCAATCTTGATGATACTTGCATGTAATGATCAGTACACCAGTCCAAACTTTGCTGACCAAGTTTCGTTCTTCTAGGCTAAACCGTTCCTTTGCAGTACCCGTTTTCATGTTTAGGTTTCACTCTGTTTTCTCCTATATGGATACATGTAGTTGGAACTCAAACACGGTTTGTGCTAGCTCTTTGAAATTTGGCACAATAATGTAGTTCCAAGTTATATGGCTATGGTTTGTGTCCTCTGGAAGTAGCCCCAAGCAGAGACTGACGAGAATCACTTTCATTGAAAGGGGTTGCCAAGCTTCCAAAAAACTACGAGTTTCCTGAAATCTCAGCAAACATTTTTTCACCCAATCTTGATGATACTTCCATTAATGATCAGTACACCAATCCCACTAGGCTCACTAAATTTCGTTCT